>NW_026708375.1:0-63889 GCF_902713425.1 Acipenser ruthenus | reverse complement strand
ATAATGCAGTATAATGTTCTATCCCTCCTACCATGTCACTGGGTATGAGAAAGCAGTTGATTGTCAGTCTTTAAAATGATATTCTTCTGTCGACACAGTACTAATGGAATGGGTAGTGAACCATATTGACAGCTGGCCCTTAAATACGACACTGTGACTTTGTTAAAGAACATCATTCAATCTGTATAAAAACAGTGGAGAGAGAAGGACATTGGGAACATGTTTCAACCTCCAGGTAACCCAACCCTTCTCAGTGACCCTGGTGCAGAGATCAACTCACTGACCTCTACCCTGTCAACTCCCTGACCTCTACCCCGGTCAACTCACTGGCCTTTACCCCTGTCAACTCACTGACTCTAACCCTGTCAACTCCCTGGCCTCTACCCCTGTCAACTCCCTGACCTCTACCCCTGTCAACTCCCTGACCTCTACCCCTGTCAACTCCCTGACCTCTACCTCGGTCAACTCACTGACCTCTACCCATCAACTCCCTGACCTCTACCCCTGTCAACTCACTGACTTTTGCCCATCAACTCACTGACCTTTACCCCTGTCCAGCGAATCTAAAATAGGACAGTTTTTTTGTGAGTTTGTTTGTGACCCAATATAAATTTCAAAACTCTCCATCAGAATCCTAAATTTAAAGCAATGAGAGAATGTTTATATAGTTTAATGGTTCAGCTTAAACAGCATTTAACAAGTTTATTATTCAGATATATATTGTTTGCATTCTGCATAATGTATCAATCTAGGAGGAGAGAAGTTTGGGGGAGGGAATTCCAATTGTGCTGATTGGCTGCTCTGTACGTATGCTACAAAAAAGTCACCTGCACCTCTTCAGAAAGAACATTTATTTACTGAAACTTTTTCAATTTAAAATGTTTCTTTAAAAAAACATGTAGTTTGTGTATCTTTATTATTGTTATGAATATTTATGAATGAATATGTGTGGATGATCTGCAGTGTTGCCTTTAGATGCAGTCAGACAGTGCAGTCATCTCGGCTTACAGAAGACACAGACACTGTATAAATGAGATGCTCCAATTGAGAAGCACAAAACAAACTGCTAATGTCACAATATATGCAATCTTATAATACAAACATATTCTCAAATACATAACTTTACCATTCATACATGTAGAACTCTAAAAGCACAACCCAACCCAGACGTAATTAATAATTATTACAAAACAGGAATAGTGTGGTCACCAATGTGGCAACATGTCTAAAAGTCACTGTAGTGAGCTGACAGTAATTATTATTAATTTCTTAGCAGAGACCCTTATCCTGAGCAACTTACAATATCACACTATTTTTACATACAATTACATTATTATTTATACATTATTTTTACATACAATTACCTATTTATACAGTTGGGTTTTTACTAGAATACTCTAGGTAAAGTGTCTTACTCAAGGGTACAGCAGCAGTGTCCCCCACCTGGGATTGAACCCACAACCCTCCAGTCAAGAGTCCAGAGCCCTAACCACTACTCCACACTGCTGCCCTGAATCTATATCACATATCTGTTTTAAGGAAGTCATTTCATTTTCCTCTGTGTGTGGTGGAGCCCGTCCAGCTGTAATACACACAGCAATAGATGTTTTCATTCTGTGAAAGTTCGACATTTCTCTCCTTTCCAGTATTTAGTGATGGACTATTTTAGTGAAGGCTATATATATATTCATTTTTAGAAAAGCATAAAAATACACACACATCCTAAATTACTACCACACAGACCAATTACTACAGCCTGAGGTATCTGGATCTCCAGATAGTACAACAGGATCATTCAAAGCACATGTAGATCTGAGCCAGCAGGGATCAGGGATTAGCTTGATTTTACAAGATACATGCCTTACTGGTAGAGTGAAGCTAAAAGGGACTCGGTGGGGTGGGTTAGGGGACAAAGAACAAAATATCATTGCCATTGCGCACATAATCTGTCCCGCTAAGCAGGTCTACCAGCTTGCGCGTGGCATTGCTCCAGACTGTGTTTCTTTCAAGGTCTAGGTCAGCTGTCATGTTGTTCTTCAGAACTTGTACTTGTTCACAGAGTGCTGGATCTGCATTGAGGAGTTTGCTGAGAGACTCTGTTTCAGCACAGTTGCCGTAGGGCCACTTTGGATCTTCATCGGCTTCAATGTGACAAGGCTCGAACGTAGCGCCTTTGAATATATTAATGCAATTTGTGCATGGAGGTTCTTCACAATAGTGGTCTTTTTCCCTGTTTCTTTTAAAGGCTTTGCATTTCACTGTTTGTGGAAGCTGGATGGCACCACCTTCTCCTGCAAGGGCCACTGCGTAAGCCACTTTCAGAGTCCATGTGTGTCGACACGAGAGGGAGATGATGACCTGCCTTTCTCTTGGTCCCTTGCAGGACAGGGAGGCTCCGTAGAACTTCTTTGTTATTCCTCCCCCTGTCCTTTCATAATGACAAATGCAGATGACAGTGGCCTCCAAGGTGTAATAGTTGGAATATGTCATATTGGTTGGTTTTGGCACACTCAGTTCTTTTAATAAAGTCGACAGGTACTCCATTACCTGTGTTTCATTTTGACTGCCTTTAATCTTTACCACCTGCATTTTTAAAGGGAAAAAAAACTGTCATTGGATTTGGGTGTAAAAAGCTTGAACAGATTTTTTTTAATAGAATGTCTTTCTTCTCGTCTGTCAGAGAAGATGAAATGAAAAAGGGTTGAGACTTGAGCTGAGGGTAGACACAGTGATAAAAGCACATAGAAAGCAGGCTGGTGTGCAGCTAAAGAGCGCTTCTGAGAAGATCCTGTGAGAGAAGAAGGGCACCACAGAGGTGTCAGACAGAGGAACAAGAGAACTCCACTGGAACTGTGGAATAGAGCAGGTGGAAGAGACACAGGACAATGTCACTGAGTTTTCAGATCTATACTGACCGCATCAAGGAGGATGGAAAAAGGCGTGCGGGTTGGCAGGTGGGTGCAGAATTCATTAAAAGGTTTTGAAAACTTGTTGTTTAGTTTTAACAACTCTTTCTCTTCAAAAAAATCTGTAGGCATAATTTTCTCCCTGTGAATGTTGCCCAGAAAGAAGATGCTGTGCAGCACCTGGTGAGGAGCAGATACACACAGAAAGAGAGAGAGAGAGTCAGTTTACAGACAGCAAAGCTAAAACCAACAACAACAAATCAATACCGATTTACAAAGGACAGACTGCCATGTAAAACTGCCAGGTTACACAAAGGCACTACATACATGAGGGTTAGAACTGCAGTCCAGTCTGAACTGTGAACAATTCATAAGGATCTAATCCCCCAGCACATTCATTATATTAGTGTAAAACTCAATGTCATTGTGGGATGCTATGGATTTACAAAGACCGTAGAGACTTGCACAGCCTCACCTCAGACATGTATCCATGGATGACTGTTTTCAGCTCATCTGTGATTTGCTCCTCATAAATTTCCAGAAATTTCAAGATGAACCTGTTCCCAGATTTTTGCAGGCTTCCTTCAACTTTTATATTTCTTTTAAAAAATCGTTTTCTGAAATAGCAAGTAAGCAAGTGAAGTTAAGCTCTCACCACAGACCAAAAGCTTTCCTTAAAAAAAAATATAGATAGATAGATAGATAGGTCATGTATAGGATTCTATTACAACCACATCAGATTGTCGCGTTCTTTACAGTATATTCAGTATTTGTCAGATGCTAGAATGCAGATTGTCGCTTTCTGTACAGTATATTCAGTATTTGTCAGATGCTAGAATGCAGATTGTCGCGTACTGTACAGTACATTCAGTATTTGTCAGATGCTAGAATGCAGACTGTTGCGTACTGTACAGTATATTCAGTATTTGTCAGATGCTAGAATGCAGACTGTCGCTTTCTGTACAGTATATTCAGTATTTGTCAGATGCTAGAATGCAGACTGTCGCTTTCTGTACAGTATATTCAGTATTTGTCAGATGCTAGAATGCAGACTGTCGCTTTCTGTACAGTATATTCAGTATTTGTCAGATGCTAGAATGCAGACTGTCGCTTTCTGTACAGTATATTCAGTATTTGTCAGATGCTAGAATGCAGACTGTCGCGTACTGTACAGTATATTCAGTATTTGTCAGATGCTAGAATGCAGACTGTCGCGTACTGTAAAGTATATTCAGTATTTGTCAGATGCTAGAATGCAGACTGTCGCTTTATTTACAGTATATTCAGTATTTGTCAGATGCTAGAATGCAGATTGTCGCTTCTTTGCTCATCACTTCCACTGATTGTAACAGGAAATGGAATGTGTTTTTCTATGAACTACCTTACGCAGCACGGAGGCGCGCTGTGAGGATCCCACAAATCTGTAGACCATCTGTTCATCTACCCTGTCGGTCCATGTATAACTCAGTCATGTATAACTTATTTCCATATTGATTGTGTTATCGATAAAATAATGACATTTGATTTACCTTCTTGGATCAATTCTCTGGTCTTGTGGGTTCTTCATGATGAATAGAAAAAAAAGGTTAATATTTTTATTTTATATTGTGATTAAATAATAGCAACATAACATAATTATAGAACCAAATGGAACTGAACAAAAGTACATGTCCATGATTTGCAGCTAGTGGATGTGCTTGTACAAATATAAGTTTGACATAGATTCATACAGATAGGCAGATGCACATACAGTATCCATTTCCAGAGGGGGAGAATAATATATATATATATATATATATATATATATATATATATATATATATATATATATATTAACCTTTCTATTTCAAAATAACATGTACTCACATTTGCCATGCCTCCTGTTCTCAATTCTAAACTGCAGACAAAAGAAAAAAATAATAATTTCTATAATACAGTACATGGCAGAGCTTAATTTATATAGCTTAGAAAGAATACGCATATTTCAGATTGATAAGGGGTTAAACTAAGTTACTGGTGAAAATCATGTTTGACAGGTTACAAAGAACAGAGAGCAAATCCAGAACCGAGGGGAGAAGGAGCTTCTCCACAGAAGGGTGCTGAAGCTTTGGACGAGGTTATCAACTGAAGTGGTCGAAGCGGAGATCCTCGCGTCATTCAAGAAGAGACTACATGCTGCCGTGAACATTAATGTATAACCCTTTCTGTGATACAATAAGAACTTTAGCTAACCTGCCCAGAGGAAGAGCGCCCTATTCCTCTTTTAATAATCTATCAGGGTTTCTGTTCTTCCTCTTCTGATATTTAATGGATCACGCTAGCATCAGAGACCTGTCTATCTGTCTACTTTATTTCCAGTGTTGCCTTGGCAGTGCAACGTCTTTTCCCATAGAGTACACATAAACATTTTGATTTTTTTTTAATTGCTTAAAAAAATGATTATAAAATCGTGACCGAAGGGGTTTATTTTATTTTTCACGTTTACAAACTGGTCGCATTCCAGTGCTTAATCAATGCACGCTTCTAATGTGAAATTACAAAATGCACTTTCAAAAATGCCCAATATATCCTGAAAAGCAGCAGAGATATTATCCACCATTATATACTTTACATGTCCAGCGGTTAAATTGAAGTTCTGAAAAAGTTTAGCAATGGCACCACGTTCTACAACTGAAAGGTCTTAAATGGTTTCTTCAAAACCACTTTTTACTGAACGTGTTTTATTTCCGCTTTTGTCTCAAAGTACAGCATAGCGTTAGAATCAATCTCAATGAAAAGCTCTATCGAGATTTGCTTTCAATACAATACAGTAAAATGATGTACTTACACAAATCACTTCTTCTGCGCTGATAGGAATGAAAGAAATGAAGAAAACGAAACTCATGCTTTCCTCTTCCTGTAATAAAGAGGGCGGAACCCTTATACTGCATGACTAATGTTGTACAAAATAAATGAACACGACATACAAAACAATCGTTACCTGCACTTAAAGAAGAAAGAAACATCGTACCGGTGTCACAAATTGCCAAGAGACAACAATCTACTGTATGTTGTAAACTTCAGTATGTTTTGCTTTCGACCCCACCTCATACACTAGTTGTGCAATACACAGGCACCAGGGGACGCAAGAGAAAAGTACAGTACAGCTTATTTACTGTATGGCTACATGGACAAATTACAGAAAGAACACAGAAAAGAGCTTGATCCCCAAATATCTGTAGAATACAACAGTATTTTATATATATATATATATATATATATATATATATATATATATATATATATATATATATACAATTCTTAAGATTACCATATGACTCCATGTTCACCAGGCCACGTCAGGCTTTTCAACTCACACTGCAATGCATTCTGGTAAGTGTAGTCCTGCTGTTTAAGGTACCTGAGGCAGGTAAAACGTGCCAGAATGCATTGGGGTGTGAGTTGAAAAGCCTGAACTCTCCCAAACTGTGTACATGGAATCGTAGTCACCCTAAATAATGTATACTGCAGTATTGTATATTCTTGTGTGATTTCACATGATAACAAACAGTGCAGTTCACAAAACAAACCGCTGATTTGTACAGTCTCAGAGTATTTACAGGGTAAGATTGGGTATACTGCTTTTGGTACCTCTTAAAATATACAGAACACAGTTGTTTGTATGTGTGTAATGTTCAGGGGTCATCAGCTGTATTCATCTGACAAATAAAAAGCACACGACACATTTTGGTTCTGGTATTACCGTTATGGGAGTACAGTATAGGAAAGACAACTCAACACAGCAGAACTGTTCACTAACCTAATATACTGTGTATATCTATGTCCATTTGTATTTATTTTCCAGTATAAGACATGTAAGCTATTTGTGTTGTAATCTTTGTTACTTAGTGCTTAATGAGTTCATGTTTTTAGAATTATTTCCATATTACAAATGGCTATGTTCAATGTACTGTATGTAAATATAGATTATGTTGTGTGTAGCCTTGAACAATTTAAGAGAGAATTTAAAAATAGCAAACAGCTCTTTATATAATCAGATTTTCTCGGATAACATGACAGAAATAGCTACATATTCTTTATTGATACAGAAATCAGAGGGAGAGAGAGAGAGAGAGAGAGAGAGAGAGAGAGACATTCTTCATCAAATATTCTTTATTTAATCATCAGTAATACAAGTGCAACATTTTTAAATTTACATTTTCAGTGAAAAATATAGAAACCTCCTGTATAATCAGAAAATCTGTCTGTATACACAATGTAGATACACATGATATAGCTGCATGTATTCCTTTAAGTGCTGTACAAATATATACAATTTTACTGCAACACCAAACACCAAAGTAGAAGAAAGAGTTTTGCCTTTTGAGCTTCTTTACAAGGCAGATATACATGGTTCTATCCATTTAAGCACTATCCAGTCTGCACTGCTTTATCGAGACGCCTCGGGGGAATTTAAAGAATCAGCAATCCCGATTATCAGGATCCCGATTAGGCAGCGGTGACTGTACATAGATCACACGGAGTGATCGCTGTACATAGAGGACACGGCGTGATCGATGTACATAGAGGACACGGCGTGATCACTGTACATAGAGGACATGGAGTGATCGCTGTACATAGAGGACACGGCGTGATCACTGTACATAGAGGACACGGAGTGATCGCTGTACATAGAGGACACGGCGTGATCGATGTACATAGAGGACACGGCGTGATCGCTGTACATAGAGGACACGGCGTGATCGCTGTACATAGAGGACACGGAGTGATCGCTGTACATAGATCACACGGCGTGATCGCTGTACATAGAGGACACGGCGTGATAGCTGTACATATAGGACACGCCGTGATCGCTGTACATAGAGGACACGGCGTGATCGATGTACATAGAGGACAAGGCGTGATCACTGTACATAGAGGACACGGAGTGATCGCTGTACATAGAGGACACGGCGTGATCGCTGTACATAGAGGACACGGAGTGATCGCTGTACATAGATCACACGGCGTGATCGCTGTACATAGAGGACACGGCGTGATAGCTGTACATATAGGACACGCCGTGATCGCTGTACATAGAGGACACGGCGTGATCGCTGTACATAGAGGACACGGCGTGATCGATGTACATAGAGGACAAGGCGTGATCACTGTACATAGAGGACACGGAGTGATCGCTGTACATAGATCACACGGCGTGATCGCTGTACATAGAGGACACGGCGTGATCGCTTTACATAGAGGACACGGAGTGATCGCTGTACATAGAGGACACGGAGTGATCGCTGTACATAGAGGACACGGAGTGATCGCTGTACATAGAGGACACGGAGTGATCGCTGTACATAGAGACACGGAGTGATCGCTGTACATAGAGGACACAGAGTGATCGCTGTACATAGAGGACACGGAGTGATCGCTGTACATAGAGGACACGGCGTGATCGCTTTACATAGAGGACACGGAGTGATCGCTGTACATAGAGACACGGAGTGATCGCTGTACATAGAGGACACAGAGTGATCGCTGTACATAGAGGACACGGAGTGATCGCTGTACATAGAGGACACGGAGTGATCGCTGTACATAGAGGACACGGAGTGATCGCTGTACATAGAGGACACGGAGTGATCGCTGTACATAGAGACACGGAGTGATCGCTCGTGGTGTTCGTTTTTATTGGCCGCAGGATGTCCCAGTAAATCATGAGCCCTGACAGCATGTGGGCTATGTAAGGACACCCTCCCAAGGTGAATAAAAACCAGATACCACCAACGATCACTCAGCATACTGTTTATACAACAATCACATTCAAATAAATGGCAATACAATTTGTACATTTCTATATTAAATCAATTCATTCATGGGTTATTTTACCATATAACAGTGACAGTTAATTTATCAGCAGGTCAACAAAAAGTTACCTAATAATTCTGACCAAAATTGCAATATCCCATGATGAGTGTCAGTGCATAACTATAAACTGGAGGGTTACCTATTCAGGGATACCAAGATGTTAAGAAAGGGTTCAGAGTGAGGAAAATCTTCAATACAATCCCCAGCTCTAATCTTGCTGTTTCCAAACTTTTGAACACAACTTTATATTTCAAAGAATGCTAACCTTGGCTTTTAAATATATCTTCTCATCTTCTAGCATTGCCAACAATATCACTGGTCCCCTAATCTTTGTGATTCATGACTTTGTGTTCTTTCCTCTTTTTTTGTTACTTTAGGAGTTTACCACTTCTTAGCTTTATAAAGCTTCTACTAAAATTCCAGGTATACTTTCACTTCTTGTGTTAGACTCACCCACATGGTTCACCAGCCAAGACCAGACCATGGAAATGCACCTTTCTACAGGACACCTCGTACTGAGACAAGACAGGACAACGTGATGCTTGAAAAAATCTGGGTGTCTTCACATTAAAGAACAAAAAAGTAAGCAAAGAATAAAACGTTCTTAAGCCCTTCAACAAGGGGACCAGTGCTTAATGTATGAGGCAAACTGATTTGAATGCCTTGGTTTTGAATGGGGTAGTGCAGGACTCAGATTCGGAAATGAGTGATAAAACGCAGCTTCAGGTTTTGGGACTGGCCCAGCCCACTTTTGGCTCTGCCCATTTCAGAATGCCAGTCTTGCACACCCCTACCTCTCGCTGCTTTAGGTGGCATGTCAACTTTAGAACAGTAGCAGCACAGAACTGCTGACAATCCCACTCATATCTCTGGTTTAACACCTTGGGTAAAACTTACACAAGAAACGAAGTTAACAAGCGTTCAGCTACTGCCTTCTTTAGTATAAGACTTACACCAAACAAGTGTTTACCTGACTTAGTTTCCTTGAAGTTTTACATCAGAATCCTGATTATTGTTTAAGTTACGGATGATGCTATGTCTTGGTTTGCTGAATAGATTCCTGTCTTCTCTTCAATAATAGATGACTATTTGTTTATTTCTTCATTTTAGACTCTTTTTAAAAAGTGGGAGACGTGTAAGCACAGATGTGTTGCAGCAAGATGCCTTCCTCGTGTGTCAAACAAAGTAAATTACTTTTTTATATACTGTAAAGTCATAAATATTTGCAACCAAAATATTTGGCGAATCACACCCATAAAACCTATTTTGCTCCAGAAATGTCGGCGACCTGTTGCAATATACGAAGTATGTATTGTTAGTGGAGTTTGACATTAATAAATAATAATCTTTATTTTTATATAGTGCCTTTCATAGTGGAATACCATCACAAAGTGCAAAAGTGCCAAAAATGTTAGCGTTGTTTTTCATACGCGAAAAACACACAGTAAAAGGCTTGCAAATATGTATGGCTTCACAGTAATTGATTGGTGATTATTATAATGTGTTAATTAGTTTGCTCTTAAAAAGGGAAAGCCAACATTACAATAAAAATACAGCAATAAAAACAGCTTGTTTTTCTTGTGTATTGTTTTATTGTTGACTTTCCCTTTAAGAGCAAATTAATTAACACATTATAATAATCACCAATCAATTCTACAAAAATGTAATTAAGTTTGTTTGAATGCACACCGAGGAAGGCATCTAGTGGCAATGCGTCTCTCTCTGTGCTTGCGTATCTGACATTTAAAAAAGAAAACAGAAGTCTGAAATGAATAAATAAATAATATTTTTTTGTAATTTGAAGTGAGTGCTGGTTTCTGGTAGGTAACATGTAATAATTCTCTTTGATCAAAGCACCTAAAGTGAATGTTGTGAATTAAGATTCAAGTTTTCTTTGGAGTTGAGCAAGCCCTTTGATAATTTATTGAGCACTCTTCAAAAATGTCATCTTGCATTGGCAGTTAACATGTAACTGTTTGGTTGCCTGTGACAGGAATGACCAAGGGTCTGACGTCAGGCAGAAGCAGGAAGGGAAAAATAAAACTGACACCGGGGAAGTACTGCAGTTCAAAAGAAAGAATCGGCTGGCTGCCGTTTTTATTAATAACAAAAATAAATAAATATTTAAACAAAAGAACACTTGCGCTCACAGAGCAAAATAAAAGGGTTAACAAAAACAAATCACGAACACTACAACCGGTCAGGCTGGGCAATCGCCTTCACTGACCCTATCCTTGGTTAGTTTCGTTTTTAAGTAAATTTTCTCTTTCTCTCGCTCTCCGTCGCTCTCTGTCGCTCTCTCCTCGCTCTCTCCTCTTTAACAACCCACCCTGAGTGCCGAGAGCTGCAGGCTTTTTATATCATGGCCGAGGGGTTTAACTAATTAGTAAATCATCCTATTACCCCTCGGCCACAATCTGCACGGGTTTATTAATTATTACTCCTGGCAGAGGACGAGCACCGATCTCGCCTCTGCCAGGACACGTTTTAAAAATAAACAAAACAATAACACGGCGCTCGCCGACAAATACAATAAATCATAATAAACAAAAACAATAATCTGCACAGGGGCGGAGGGGGAGACCCCGATCTAAAAATAAATAAACAATGTACAGGGCTGCTCGCCCTGTTACAGTGCCATTGCAGTTGTGTGACAATTCTCTTTTCAGGCCCAAAGACATTATTATTATTGTTTGTTTATTTAGCAGACGCCTTTATCCAAGGCGACTTACAGAGACTAGGGTGTGTGAACTATGCATCAGCTGCAGAGTCACTTACAACTACGTCTCACCCGAAAGACAGAGCACAAGGAGGTTAAGTGACTTGCTCAGGGTCACACAATGAGTCAGTGGCTGAGGTGGGATTTGAACCGGGGACCTCCTGGTTACAAGCCCTTTTCTTTAACCACTGGACCACACAGCCTCCTATAGACATGGACTTTATGGGTAAAAATCAGGATGTAATCAAGAACAGAGTTTATGCACACATGGAAGAGCTCTGAAATGGAGCAGGAATCTTCTACAATTCCCATTACTTTTCCGCTCTTTACGTGTCAGCCTTAGTAGCTGGAAGAGCTTGCACAATATCTCATAATCGGCATCATTTAAATGAAATATGACCAATTCATCTGCATGCTTCCACATCTGAACTACAACATGCTTGGGGCGGTGGTGGTTAGAAGGCACAACTTCATTGGACACAACCTTTTCTGCATTCTCTTTACAAGGCACAACTTCATTGGACACAACCTTTTCTGCATTCTCTTTACAAGGCACAACTTCATTGGACACAACCTTTTCTGCATTCTCTTTACAAGGCACAACTTCATTGGACACAACCTTTTCTGCATTCTCTTTACAAGGCACAACTTCATTGGACGCAACCTTTTCTGCATTCTCTTTTTCTTCAATGCGGGCCAGTATGCTCAGAAATTCTGCTTCGTTGCTTTTGATGAATTCCCTGGTCTCCTCTTTCATTTTCTTTACTTCTTCATCCTCCATTAATTCATCATATTCTTCTTCTGTCTTTAAAACAAAACAAAGCAGAACAAACATGTCAGTGACAGCCATCCCTGCCATTCAACATTAAACAATGGCATCAAAAAACAGAGCACCATGACCAAGCTCCACTGTAGGCATATGTAACAATGTGAGTGTGACATGCAGACAGGTGGTCTTCATATAACCCCAGATTATATTACTGTCAATATAGTTTATGTAAATTATCCAGACCAAGTTTCATCATAGTTGAAAAAGCTCTTCTCTATACATAAGAACATAAGAACATAAGAAAGTTTACAAACAAGAGGAGGCCATTTAGCCCATCTTGCTCGTTTGGTTGTTTAGCTTATTGATCCCAGAATCTCATCAAGCAGCTTCTTGAAGGATCCCAGGGTGTCAGCTTCAACAACATTACTGGGGAGTTGGTTCCATACCCTATGTAAAACCAGTTTCAAACATGGTCAATGATACAGACAGGGTCATTCCATATAAACCTAGATTGTGACACGGTTTTCTAGAAAATGTAATTGCAACTTTTTGATGATTTTTTTTTGATGATTTTAAGATTTGTCATTGGTGTTCATTATCATCACTGTATAAATGACTTGCGATCAGTTCTATGGTTAACGTGTTTCAACTGGGTCCCTAGAGCAGTTTAGAAGCCTATGTATATACATGCCATCAGAATAATGTAGAAAAGGTTTCAAAACATAATCACCACACCCAAATCCAAATTATTTGCCATTTTCTATGGACATTGTGTTCACAGCACCCTGGTCATTACATCTTTGACTTTGACTAGTTTTATATTCTTACCATAGGAGCAAAACATTCCCCATAGTTGTAGACTTTGGTTCCAGGAAACTCAATTCCCTTTTGGAAGAGGTCCTGCAAGCTGTCAGCCACTTGGTGCAACACCTCATTTTCATAAGCATAGATGTTGCCATCTTTGCCTGCCAGAATGATCAGCTGCAGCCCCACCGCCAGACTCGGGAACATATCAATGGCACCGACAACTCTCATCTCTACTCTTTCAGGAAGGTAGAAATCTTCCCATGCTTCAAGCTCATCCTCCATTTCTGCATAGATTGTGTCATCTAGCCCCCCAATTCTCATTGGATACCCTGCTGGCTTCTCCAGAGACACAGTCTGCCCCCTGTATTTGTCCACTTGTTCTGATACATGGTCAAGGTAGTTGGGTGACTCTGTTGTAAGAAAAAACAAAGTGGTGGGTGTCAGACTTCAAGGATCAAGACCTAAGATATGGTAAAATAACTGTGTCACATTATATCATAATAGGAGGCGTGGTGGTCCTGTGGTTAAGAAAGGGGCTTGATACCAGGAGGCTTCTGGTTGAAATACCAGCTCAGCAACTGACTCACTGTGTGTGTGTGTGTGACCCTGAGCAAGTCACTTCACCTTCTTGTGCTCCATCCTTCGGATGAGTCATAAAACAAACAAGGTCCTATTGGAAGTGACTCTGCAGCAGCAGCAGCAGTTGCTGATACATATTTCACCCCCTAGTCTCTAAGTCGCTTTGGATAAAAGCATCTGCTAAATAATAATAATAATAATAATAATAATAATAATAATAATAATAATAATAATATTTTCAATCGATGGCTCTTTAGTACGGTATGCATTTACCAGAAAACAATAGTCACACATTTGTAATATGGCAGTCATATTTTTGTACATCAGTAATACAATTCAAATCACAATTTAAAAACAATTGCATAAGATGTCAATTGGGTTCACTGCTCGCCATTCATTTGACAAGTTACACATACCTTTACCAATGCTGCAGAAATCCTGGATCCTGGATAAGGGACCCTGGTTGCTGCAATTCCAAAAAACAACTCAAATATTAGCATGTGCGCTTATGTTATGGTTTAATTCTTTATAATGAACCAATTCTAAATGAAAATGTTATGAAACCTGCCTTGTGCAATGGGTTTTTTGCCATCACCATAAGTATCCATTCACTCTGCTTCATAGGCATTAGGTTCAGATCATGTTTAAAACAGTGATGCTCAGTATGGTACTGGCCTCTTTGTTTTTTAAAACCTGATTTTTAAATATTAACTGTATCAAAGTCTTTAGAAAGTATTTAATCAGTTCAGTAAGTTTTTGATGTCAGTCTCTGACCCCCTCAGAGCAACTCACCCTCAGAGCTGGTCTGAAGAAGATATGATCACTTGAAAAGAAAATTTAGCACAGAGGCTTATTTCTGGTCCTTGATTTGCCCCTCCTACATAATTATTAATGTTGGCAGGAGTTAAAATCCTAAACTACATGAAAATGCATGACCACTTGCAGTTCTCAGTTCCTTAGCCGCAGGAGACTTCTTCATAAAGTATAAGACTGGACAGGTCAAACTGCCAGGAGTTTCTCCCTCAATGCAACGGTATGAGAGTCTCCAAGGCCTGAAAAATGAAACTGGGGCATGTCTTTCACCTAGATCAGGGCTTGATGAGGTCTTTAGTTATCAAGGTACCCCAGTTGGAAGCGTCAGTCTTTTTTTTTTTATATATATAAATTTATTATTTTTTTATACATTTTTTTACCCCGGTTTTCTCCCCAATTTAGTATGCCCAATTATTATCTTTATCCTCGGCTCGCCGCTCACAACCCCCCCGCCGGCTCAGGAAACGGAGGCTGGAACACGCGTCCTCCGAAACGTGCCCCTGCCAAGCCGTCATTTTTCGCACTGCAGATCCACAGCAATGCTACCAGACCTATTGTCCTGGAGGACAACACAGATCTGGCGGCTCCACTGCAGAACCACAGGCGCCCTATCGGCCACAGGGGTCACTGATGCGTGGTGAGCCGTGGATTCCCCTGCCGACCTAAGCCCTCCCTACCCGGGCAGCGCTCAGCCAATTGTGTGCCGCCCCCTAGGAACTCCCAGTCACAGTCGGCTGTGACATAGCCTGGATTCGAACCTGCGATCTCCAGGCTATAGGGCACATCCTGCACTCCGCGCGGAGCGCCTTTATTGGATGCGCCACTCAGGAGCCCCCTGAAGCGCCAGTCTTAATTATAAAAACATCATTGTCATTTTAATCTATCACTGATTTAAAAGACAACAAGACTAGGTGCACAGTAAGTGGACTTATCCAGTCATGTTTCCAAACAAAGCTTTTTAATTTTTGTTTAAATTTTATTTATTCTAGAGTACCACAGACCCACTGAGTTATCAATCCCAAAGATAATGCACTTCAATGATAGCAATGAATGGGGCTTTCCTGTGTTAACTCTAGTTTCCTGTGTTAACTCAGTTTCCTAGATAGCGGGAATGAAGAAAGTCACTGAAAAGAGTAAATGGGACCTTACCTTGAAGCATGTGACCCTGAAGAAAAATGTAAGTATTGCCTAGAAAAAAAAAAAATATGATATCTCTATATATATATAAATTAATGAACAGACACAAAACTGTATTTTAACATTGAAGTCACCAATAGAAGTCGAAGTAATCTTGGTTTATTACTGTACAGGGTCAACGAAACAAAACAAACAAAACAAACACGTGCCTACCATGACATTGTGCATTTCTCATCCAGCATCTCTTGGGTCAGTTTTGACACTTGGATGATCTAAATGAACTAAATGAATGAAAAGAAACAATCACATGTCACAGCTGAATAACCTTTAATAGATCACAGATGTGCAGGAAACAGGAGACATTCAGGAATGTTCTGCTGCCTTCCTTCCTGATCTGGCTTGAGAAGCTGCTTGTCAGTCTCACACTGCATGTCAAGTTACTGACAGCAACCAATCAGAAACAAACAGGGAGGTGAATTTGAACAGTGTTTCCAGGTGTAACCAAAGAGAAGCCACGTTATAAAGAACATTATAAAAGAGAAGCCACATTATAAACAGCATTATAAAAAGATAAGCCACTGGTAGATAAGCCAATGGTAAAATATATGCCAACACTAATCATTTTAATTTGGAAAACTAAGCACTGTCCGCCCCTCCCCCCTCCAGCTCGTGTTATCCAGAAGCAAACCTTCAATTACAGCAAAACGTTGTATAGCATAAGGCGTAAGCTGTACTGAAAGAAATGTCTCGAAATCTCTCTGCCGTTTGGGATTTTTCTGTTAAATGCCCAGATGACAAAAAAAAGTTGAATGCACACTGTGCAAGCGACTCTTATCATGGAGGTATAACCAATCTCTGGGGTCACTTGACAAGCATAAGTTCATATTATTATTATTATTAGTAAAATGTGACTGATAACCTGCTTGGAATGGAGACTGTTTTTAAATAACACTTTGTTTTGCCTCAGTCCGCTGCAGTTAGTGCTGTTGCAATGCATGCTTACTGTACAGAGATCGCAAGCAGCCTCAATTATATGTAAATAAACAACGTGTATTTTTTTTTAAATTTAAATTATAAAAACATGATTACTGTTCTATAGAACATATTTTTAAACTACATGTGAATTTTATTTGGATTACCTGTAAAACAATATGATTTTCAATCAAATATAAACAAGCAGCTATGGTGACGCCACCAGTAAATTATGCAAATGAGTCCCATCGAAGGGTCAAACCTTCCTTCGGTAATGTGTTCCGAACCTTCGAAGGGCAAAATGTACCCTTCGTTGAAGCTCTGGTATTTACACGCTCGTGGAATTTAAAACTGAATTAAAAATTGTGTTGAATGTAAAAAAAATGGCTAAACACACAGAAACCTCTGACGAATGTGCTCGTGACCAGAAGGTTTTTGTTGTGGAAGACAGCAAAGGAAAGAAGGTACAACTTAAGTGTGCTAGTACCGTACTATGCATATTGTGACAGAAAAAAAACGGCCAAGCATTTTGGAAAGTAAGCGAAAACAATAATTTCATTCAGTATATAAAAAGCGAAAGCCCGGAAAAATAGAAACCAAAAAGCAGAAGCCCTAAGCACAGGACACAAAAATTGCAAAGACACAGTGATGAGAACATTTCAGAGTTCATTTCCAGGGAACTGGGTATAACTGGTGAGTGTGATTCGTTTACTGAAACAAGTATTCTACAAAAAGCTGATGATGTAAAAAGTGGGAAATCCTCGAGACACCACAGAAAAAAAACACCACGAGTGGTCAGGGGGTAAAGATACGCAAAGAATGGAGAGCATCGGTCTCCAGTGGTGTGAAAGGTAGCATCGCAGCGAAAGTGTCATTCTACTGCAGGACAAAATGCATCGTGCCTGGTGTGGGTAAAGAGGGAAGCTCCAATTCCTGCCCATTTAAACTTATTAAACTGTACCAGTTTTAAAAACATGCAGACTCAAATGAGAACCTTTGTAACTTTATTAACATAAACATTGCATATTAAAAGGAATAAAAAAGCAACACAAAGAAAAACGTGATGGAAGACTTATTTACAAAGTCAGCAATCGCCTTCAAAACACCCGCTGAAGAAGCCTTGTAAAACTAGTAAATATATACTTACGTAATGAGAGGGCGGTGTTTGCATTCTCTTCACTATCTTTTTACCATGTGGTCAATGCTTGTAGCTGCAAGAAGACAATCATTCAAATGTTTATCACTTTGAGATGTGCAAAGTCTTGATTTGCTGATCCCCAACGATGTTTAAAACTTTCAGAACGTTGCTATGTTGCAATTCTATCAGTGTTTATTTTTTTTGTAAATTAGCTTTGGTTACCTCTGAATGCAGAAACATCGCTAAGGATCCTTTTCCTTGTAGCTTGAGGTTAAGTGTTCATATGATGGCATTTCATCATTCAGGGATGAGTAGATCAAAGCGGCTCTTCTCTTCCAAACAATCTCATGGCAGAAAGCAGCTCCATGAAATGAGTCAACACCTGACCACGACCAAATCATCCTAATTCTGCATGAGCACCCAACTGCTGTCACAGGTTTCCTGCTCCTCAACTAAAAGCTTGAGCTCTCTGTGTTGGAGGGAGTGTGTAACGATAAAGGTCACCAAGCAACAACCTTCTTTGTAGCTTTCAGAGATTATTATTATTTGTTTATTTAGCAGACGCCTTTATCCAAGGCGACTTACAGAGACTAGGGTGTGTGAACTATGCATCAGCTGCGAAGTCACTTACAATTACATCTCACCCAAAAGACAGAGCACAAGGAGGTTAAGTGACTTGCTCAGGGTCACACAATGAGTCAGTGGCTGAGGTGGGATTTGAACCGGGGACCTCCTGGTTACAAGCCCTTTTCTTTAACCACTGGACCACACAGCCTCCTTGAAAGATCTTTCCATAACTTGCAGGACAGGTTTTCGTGGTGTATTATGCAGTGATATGAAAAGAAATGTGGAACCTCAGCCTTCTTCATGTCAATATTTTTACCTGTCACTTCAATAAATGTCATCAGTTTATTGTAAATATCCTCTCCCCGCGTTTGGCCAGTAATGTAAGCATTTCCTCCACAAATTTACACCCAAACAATGAACTGTGCAGTGTCTGAACTATCTGTGCACTTGTCTCTTACTAGGCTGAGATACTCCACATTTTCAAGTCCATTGCACAGCTCAGTAATCAAGTCTTCAGATGTAGTTTCCACACGTCTTGCAACTGTTGAGTCTGACACTTGGAGATCTGTTTAAAAATGGCATCCTTATTTTTTAAATCTGCAAACACTGACTCGCTGAAATCTCTGAAACACTGCTTCATTCTCCATCCTTAAAGTGTTTTCATCTTTTGCTAGTTGCCAGCGTCTGTAACATTGTAACTATCTTTTACATGAACAGAAACACATTTTGCTGTCCATGAAAGCTTGAAACAAATGTACACACTTTGTCTTTTCTCCAATTGGTTATGACTCACCAAAGTTAAGGTGACAGGTTTCATAATGGCATTGCAAGTTAGCCTTCTTTAACACAGCAATAGTCTTCTGGCACAACAAACACATTGGTTTTCCATTAACCTCGCTAAAAACAAATTCCACTTCCCAGTTAGGCTTGAATACTCTTGTGTTCATCCCAGAGTTTGTGTTTTTTAGTTGCCATTTCATTTTGTTCACTGTTAACCTCACTAGTTCCCTCTCACACTATTTTCAGGCCCTCTTGATAACATCCCTTCATCTCTTAGGAAAGTCAAAGAGCATGCTCTGGCTGAGGCACCAATCACGGTTTCCAAGTCTATCCTCTTCATCAGTTAAAAAAAAAAAAAAAAGCACGTCCTCTGTCTATCAAAATCAGTCATTCAAAATAAAACATTTTTGTATTTTAATACCCACAATGGCTGTTTCCATACAGGTGTTAATTTTTTTAAAGTAAATATTTAAATGAAAAATGTGCAATCAACCCAATGGAAAACAGCTTCATTTGCATGAATTTAGCTATTACGAGTTTTGAAAAATATTGTAGAACCAGATAGTATTTATGAAATCTATCTATCTAGCTATATATATATATATATATATATATATATATATATATATAATGAAATCTAGTATGTTAATAGATTTAAATAGAAATACATGTGTTTGTTAACCATGGCACCATAATCATGTTGTGCATTTTCGGTTTTCACCTTTAAAAACATTTCCCAGGAATTTTTCAGAGTTTATTTTACATATATTACAATAGGGATAAAACTGGTAAAATAATAAATAAATAAATAAATAAAATGTTTTTAATTGAAGCATTGGTAAAAATCGGGCGAACACATCTCAGTATCCACACTATACACGGCGTGGAATATGATGAGTAGCAGTTCTGGTTTCTCATGAGGTTTCATGTCCCTGGCATGTCTGATAAAGCACAATCTGTGCAAGTAGAAGACACGTTATTTTTAATTTCTTAACAAATGCCCTTATCCAGGGCGACTTACAATTGTTACAAGATATCACATTATTTTTACATACAATTACCCATTTATACAGTTGTTTTATTTTGTTTTTTACTGGAGCAATCTAGGTAAAGTACCTTGCTCAAGGATACAGCGGCAGTGTCCCCCACCTGGGACTGAACCAACAACCCCTCTGGTCAGGAGTCCAGAGCCCTAACCACTACTCCACACTGCTGCCATGTTAGCTGGTACTTTGTTAACGTTTGGGCAATCGCTGTGCTGACAGGAATAGTATCTACAGAAGGTATGAACATGACATCAGCACAAAACAAGACAGGTTTATTCGCCTTGAAATCATAAAAAGAAAAGAAAATTGACAGAACTGGACGGTGCAAGCCACCGGGAGACGCATCAAAAAGCACACTGGACATTCCCATCAATGCGTTCTATAAGTTTACCAACTAAAGCATCATCATTTTCTGTCAATGTACAATTAAGATGGTCGGCGATAGGAAGTGTTTTAGCTGATGGACAGACAGTACTGTCGCACGAAGTCACCAATACATACCTCTCTGCAATAAACCGTAGCTGTGCATCAAAGCACAGCGCTCTGACAAACTCATTAACACAGTCATTGTGTGCTCTCTTTTATTATAGCACAGCGCTCTGACAAACTCATTAACACAGTCATTCTGCACTCTCTTATTAAAGCACGTGTAAAAGCAGCATAAATGGATTGCTTGTCTCTCAGTTCACTTCATTGTTTTATTTGAATGTGTCGCTTATTTTTCAGTATGTTCTTTTATTGTCAGTGTGAACATGTACCTCAATGCAGCAGTATCTGCAGCGCTGTGCATCCTCTGCCTCATCTGACCCACTTCTGCTATTTTTGCATACTTTGAAACATTCGTTTTCTTTTGAATATTCATAAACTTCCCATTCCTCATCCCCTAAAAATATCATATTTTAGTGTATTTCAACTTAGTTTTTGATCAAGTTAGTTACCACGCCCACCAACTGCCACAATAATCAGACTGACTGGCTAAAATAATCAGGTGATAATGTGTTTGTGAAGTGACATAAAACCACGTTTGAACGTTATTTGATTCTCTGACGTCTAAACGTACGTGCTGTATCCTAGGATACAGTGTAGGGCTGCTTATTACAATGTCGGAGTCAACATAAAATAGCATTTTAATCAAAATATTGTGTATTTCCTAGAAAATAGTACAGGGAAAATACTGAATAGTAAACATAAATCGAGTATAAATCAGTAAAAACCGACGTCCAATTAAAATACTGCAATGTTTTGGTAAAATTCGGAATAAACCGGAAACGCGGAACACTACCTTTAAGTACCTCCGCTGTTTGTTTTCAAACACGCTCTCCTGTGACAAAGGCATGTTAAACACACCGAAAATTTTGGAAGTTGCCTCTTTTCAGCTAAAAAAAATACATACAAACAAGTTGAAAAACATTTACTATTAAAACAGCAATTTCGAGGTCATAAAATTTGTGAATACTTTTTTTAGACCTACAAACAGCGCCTTTCCTGCATAGTTATGTAATCCCTTGGGCTGGTAAATTATCTATTGGTTATCCCCTACCCCACAGACATTCTTAAACGATACCTTTAGATAAAATAGTCAGTTGTAGACTCATAGTCTACAGTACATATTTTATTTTGTAATATTATTCTCTCTTAAAATGACTTCCTCTTTATTGAAACACGACACTGTAGGCTTGTTGTCACAGCACATTGTTTATTTTGGCATGTAGTCAAATATACTTTGTAGAGCACGTACTGTACTATTGGGCAGCTTTTGCCAACACCCAATACAATAGGCAAAATATTTATGAAGGTAGATTGTAAATACATGTTTAAATACACCATGTTGTTTCTATTTAAGTATTCTTTTTTTTTTTTTTAACCAACGGCATATTACTGATTAATTAACGCAATTTCTTCGGTGGGGGAAAGTGTTGAGGAAGATAAACTGGAAATACAACACGGTCTGGTCGCTGATGAACAGTTTCTACAAAACGATCGACACGATCGCTTTATACAATATTAATTACATCTGTAATATAGCGTGACATAAAAAGAAAACTGAAAGAAATACAACTCAAATTCGACGTGGCTTTCCTGTTGTCGGGGCGTTAGTAAAAGCTATTTAAAATAATGAAATATTAAAATGTATTATTGTAAAATCTGACAATATAAACTCGCAGTAAAGTGGCTTATTAAACTTAAGAAAGTAAATTATGTAGACTTACAAAATAGCAGTGTGTACAGAATTATTTTAAAATAATTGTCGTTAACTGCGTTAAAAAAAAAACTAAACAAGGATACAAATCAAATGTGCTTGATAAATAGGAATCTGATAAAATACTGCTAATACATAAAAAATAGTTTTCTTTTTTTATATATATATAATCACGGAAACGCCACATTTCCAACTGCGTTTCATAAATGTGCAAAATGGCGGCGTATTTTCTAGCCCCTGTTCTGAAGTGTAGGTATTATTTAGTAAATTATCTAAAGTTATCGTATCCACCACCCCATATACATTCTTAAACGATGTCTTTCGATAAAATACAGCTTATCGGTTATACGTGGTAGACTAATAGTCTATAGTAAATATTCTATTTTATAAAAGTTTTCTCTCACCTTAAAAATGGCTCCCTGCTGGACAGCAAAATGTATTCCTGTGCCTTTGTGTTGACACGCACAGCAGCACACACCCTGCGAGTGAGTCACAGGACCGACTCACTGGCAGGGACAATGCAAAAGATAAATATCTCATATTCATGTGTCAAAATTCTGCTCCTCAATATATATTTTTAGAGTATATAGAATATTTAACGCGTATAAATAAAGTTTGACTTTAATGAAACAGTTATTTGATATAAACCCCTAGTATCTTTATTTTATTTTAAAATTATGCATGTATTTATTTGTATGTACTGGTATTTGTTATTTCCTTTACTTGTGTCGAACTGTTTTTAATCTGATTGTTTTACTTTTTCTTCATAAATGGATTTTCAAGATGTTTTATTGTAAAATATTCATCGTCATATATGAACAGCTGTTATTGTTTATAATTCCTGTTGCGCGGATTGGCTTCCCCCAGTATCACATGACACGGCTTGCGGCGCGCAGCAGCAGACACATGATAACCATATCGAAGGTGTTTCTTATTGTATCAAGGCCCGATTGGGTTTATTACGCACATACCTACTGTTGCTCCATGAATGATGTAATGTAAAAAAAGAAACGGATTGAAGCCAACCCAAAAAAGTAAGATTATTTATTTCAATATCATTATAGCTATAAACGATGCACGCATTTTACAATAGCAATTGCAATTGGACAATGACCAATAAGTAATTTTGTTGCAATACTGTATACAATGTGAACAGAATCAGAAATTGCTCCGTTGCCTCGAAGAAACATCTACAATTTGTATTTAAAAAGGACGCCCAACGTGGGGCTCGAACCCACGACCCGGAGATTAAGAGTCTCATGCTCTACCGACTGAGCTAACCGGGCTGAGTGGTAGAAGTTTCTTTCACTCTAACCAACTGAGCTATTAATTTGTCGTCTTATTTGCTAATACTGAACGACAGAACCAAATATTTCAAAAATAATCCACTGGACGTCACCAAAAACAGCTTTGATGACACAAAGTCGTATGACACGAACCCTAAGAATGTAATTCAAGATTAATTGTCGCTTAGAAACAACTGCAGCCTCCCGGCCTCAATACAAATAATACCAATACTTGCTCTTATTGTATTACTTGTATTGTAACACTTGAAATGTATTTGCTTACGATTGTAAGTCGCCCTGGATAAGGGCGTCTGCTAAGAAATAAATAATAATAATAATAATAATAATAATAATAATAATAATAATAATAATAATAATAATAATAATACAAAAATCGAATTACATGTTAAAAAATGAATGGTCTTACCCATCTGGAACGATTGGTTCTGCATTTATACAGTATCAACCTTAACCTGAGTTGAGAAGTACCCAACCTGTGGAGGATTGAGCACAACGTGCTCGAGTGCTGTAGCAGCAGCCATGATGCAAGTTAGTTTTTCAGTTGAAATACATATCTATTTTGTTTTTTTGTATGGGTGTTTTGAAAAGATCAGTTAAATAGCTACGTATTTTGAAATAAGGATGTATTCATTATTATGAACGTTGGCAGAAAGGATATTGTATTATTATTTCCCACGTGTGCTTGACTTGTACAAATCTGATAGAGTTTCAACAAAGGCATTTGACTTCGGTTCATTATTTAGCCTATACTGCCATCTACAGCATTACTGCGGGTGTCGTTTGCTTCTTTTGACAAAAATATGGATGTTTTCACGAAAAACCGTGAGAGCATGTAGTCGTGGCCGAGTGGATAATGAACAAAAAGAACTGTCAGCACTGGGATTCGACTCCAAAAAAGAACTGTCAGCACTGGGATTCGACTCCAAAAAAGAACTGTCAGCACTGGGATTCGACTCCAAAAAAGAACTGTCAGCACTGGGATTCGACTCCAAAAAAGAACTGTCAGCACTGGGATTCGACTCCAAAAAAGAACTGTCAGCACTGGGATTCGACTCCAAAAAAGAACTGTCAGCACTGGGATTCGACCCCACGCTTACAGAGTAACTGCGATCTGAACGCAGCTCCTGAGACCGCTCAACCATCCTGAATTACACAGATGACATTTCACAACACTGCAGTACACTGCTGATCCTCCGAAGTCTGAAGCTGCAATAAATCACCTGGGGTGTGCGTGTACTTATTCTTTTTCTGTTTATATTAAGGAGGGCCACCTGTTTCGTTGGGATCACAAGGAAACTCCCCTTACAGAAAGAAAATATACGGCAAACAGAGTGATCGCTTCAAGGTTAAAAACAAATCAGCACAGTCTGTTAGCAAATTAACGTGATCAAAAAACCACAAAGAAATTACATAAATGTTACAGATACATTTCCTAGACAGAACAGTTGCAATATAATTCAGTACATTTCTAAACAATCCGCTAGTAACAGACATAATCTCAAAGCGGTATAATTTATTTCGGCTCTTATGAAAGACAAGTATCCTTGCGCATTATATCACAGAAAACATGATAATCCTAGCGCTTCATTTAATCCCTCAGGTTATACCGTATGGAGATAGAATATCCTTTTTGATCGAGATTACCACCACTGCAATCTTGAAATATTTTTTGTATGTCACAGAATTTAAGAAGGCAGTGTATATTTTAGCACTACAAGACCATGTACGGAATTAAAACGAAAGGACTAAAGAATGGTAATTGTTTTCTAACAATTTAATTGGATTAACGCAAACAAGATTATCCATGAACTAATGTTCACAGAAAATGAACATAAAAAGAGAATATTGACAAAAGCTGCCGCTAAGCACTGTGGTTGAAAGTGAAAACGTAACCACCTAACGTTTTTTTCCCCTAGAAAGCAGGATTGCAGAAACGTGAATCTGTTAACCTTACTCTCGAGAGACTGCGGTTGCATACACACACAGTTCGTTTTTAATAAAACATTGACGAAACCACATACCTTCTTATACTGGACCATGCAAATACAGTGGCTCTCAAAAGTATTCACCCCCTTGGACTTTTCCACATTTTATTGTCTCGGTGCTGAGAGGAAAACACTCCCACTCACACTCCTCCTGGTGGATACCGAGACCGATCCCTTCAAAACATGTTTCACTCTAAAAATGATCCTTGCAAATATAGTCAACTTTTATTGGCAGACCGTCGCCCCCAGCTGGCAATCTACTTCATATACAATGACTGGGCAACAACGAGGTGTTACATTAACAATACAAACTAACTTGAGACAGCCAAGTCTTTGAAGCATACCTTAAGTTTGTCGTGTGATACAAAAGCAAGTTTTGGCATTTTTGCATTGTCTGCCTCGTCAAACAAGCTCGAGCCACAGCACACAGCACTGCTGCATCGGGACACAGAGGTGGATTTTAAAGCGACTGAATCAACGAGCTGAGACTACTTTTTGAAGAAATTGAAAACATACCTCTAGTCGAAATATTTGGTATTTAATTAAAAAAAATGTTTTGAATTTGCAAAAGGCAGACATTAGGACAATCTGAATTGCTCATATCAAGCTGCGATGTAGCCTATGAGAATCGCTAGCATGACTCAGGGGACATTATCTCCAATCGTAGAGCGCTCGCTTAGTATGCGAGAAGTAACGGGGTCGATGCCCGCATTCTCCAAATAGTTTTAATATATCTGCGTATTTACTCCCAACACATTATGTAGATACATACAGTGTGACAATTCTTTGTAACAGAGACACCCACCCTACATGGTATTTTAAAGCACAGTCCGCTAATTTGTAATATTCCCCAGACTGAAAAACTGCAGTGCGCCCTCCATCGTATGTCTTCCGAGAAGCACAAAGGGAGATTTTTTATAGTTTTTTTTTAGCAATGAAGAGTTTGTGTTAATTGAGAATAAATAGAAATGGCTTGAAGTTTGCTTTCATTTGGAAAGTGTTTGTAATGAAATATCATTTTTGTGGTTCTTTTACCAATCACTGTATTGTATACTAGCTACTGTTCCATGCCCATGATTTTGCTAATCAGTTTCCCACATGGTTTAGCGGTTAGTTTTCCTGGTTTTCACCCAGGCGGCCCGGGTTCATTCTGATAACAAAGCAGAGTGTTACATTGGTAAAAGGCCGTACCTGCAGATAAGCTTTTTTTTTTTTAATTCATGTGGAAAGGTTTAAGATTGTGAAGAAGTTTAAATATGTTGCGTATTTGCGCATTGGGAACTTTGCATAATGACGTTTTTATTAATGCCACTTTCTGACAGTAGTCAGGGTGATGATACAAGACCAGAGCCAATAAACCTGTTATTTTCTTGTCCTTTCATTACCATATTCTATTGTGCTTGTTCAGAATACGCGTGAATCATGAAAATGTCTTGTTAATATTTAAACAAAGCCAACAGCCACTTTATTGCTCACCCTGTGGATTAACCGCTATTGGACTATAGATGATTGTGTTAAAGATGTTAATAGACTTTCAATGTACACGTTTTAGAGCTAAGCGTTTGTTGAGACAGTTCAAGCGCGGCACTTTCAGGCAGCCAGTTCCAGTGTTTGCCTTTTGGACTTACTCTGGAAGGAATACAAAAAAAAAAAAAAAAAAAAAAACATTTGTTGAGAACCGCATTTGGAAGAAAACTTAACAGTTTCGAAAAGCATTTGTAAAGGCATCGGATTCTATTATGGTAATTCTGTTGAACTGTTGAACGTTTCTCATAATACACAGGTTTAGTGGAGTGACAAAAAAACACTAGTCTTTTCAAGCCGAAATAACTCCGCTAGGAGAGCGTTAGACTGAAGATCTAAAGGTCCCTGGTTCGATCCCGAGTTTCGGCAAACAGCAAGACTATTTTTGTTTTGTATTATTTTGAACTAAAAAACAGAGAACATGTTTTTCTTCAGTGTAATTGGATGAAATAACAACGTATCAGAGTGCCATTTTCTAATGTGATTAAGAAATGCAAAAAGCATCGTCCCTGGGTGGGCTTTGGACCACCAACCTTTCGGTTAACAGCCGAACGCAGAAACCGATTGCGCCACAGAGACCAACCTGTGAAGTCAGCACTGAGACCACATCTAAGAAGAAAGCAACACTGGACAGGAAAGTCTATGTAATCACAATTACATGTATTCAAACCAATGCAAGCAAACTTCAAGCCATTTATATTTATTCCCAAATAACATAAACTCTTCCATTGCTAAAAAAATATATAAATAAAAAAATCTCCCTTTGTGCTTCTCGGAAGACATACGATGGAGGGCGCAATGCAGTTTTTCAGCCTGGGGACTATTACAAATTAGGAGACTGTGCTTTTAAATACACATTTAGGGCGGGCGTCTCTGTTACAAAAAATTGTCACACTTTGTATTTATCTCCATAATGCGTTGGGACTAAATACGCAGATACATTAAAACTATTTGGAGAATGCAGGCATCGATCCCGCTACTTCTCGCATGCGAAGCGAGCGCTCTACCATTTGAGCTAATTTCCCAATTAAAAATGGAAATTAAAATGGCTTTAAGTGCTGACAAGAGTTTGGTATCAGCTGTTGATTTCCTTAAAACAATCTTTTATAGTAAAATGAACACATTTATTCCTTTTAAAAATAAGTAAAAGTGAACTGTCAGAAGTGGGATTTGAAACCACACCTCCATTCAGAGACCAGAAATGGTGCTATTAATTTTTTTTTTTTTTTCTTGGCATGTGATATTTTGTAGATCTTGTTATCTGCTATGTCCGCTCACGCTAGGCACTACGTGCTCGAGTGCTGTAGCAGCAGCCATGAAGCAAGTTTGTTTTTCAGTTGAAATAAAGATCTATTTTGTTTTTGTGTATGGGTGTTTTGAAAAGATCCGTTACATAGCTACGTATTTTGAAATAAAGATGTATTCATTATTATGAACGTTGGCAGACAGGATATTGTATTTATATTTCCTACGTGTGCTTGCCTTGTACAAATCTGATAGAGTTTCAACAAAGGCATTTGACTTCGGGTCATTATTTAGACTATACTGCTCCCTCGATCACGTTCTGCAGCATCTCGCCTTGCTAATCCCTCCCGTATGCTTTGGCGGTTTAACAGGTTGGTCTCTGTGGCGCAATCGGTTAGCGCGTTCGGCTGTTAACCGAAAGGTTGGTGGTTCAAGCCCACCCAGGGACGATGATTTTTGCATGTCTTAATCACATTAGAAAATGGCACTCTGATACATTATTATTTCCTCCAATTACACTGAGGGAAAAAAATGTGCTCTGTTTTTGTTCAAAATAATACAAAACAAAAATATTCGTGCTGTTTGACAAAAACCGGAATCGAACCAGGGACCTTTAGATCTTCAGTCTAACGCTCTCCCAGCTGAGTTATTTCAGCTTGACAAGGCTCATTTTTCGAGATAACATTCTTTTTTTAGAACAGTTGTAATGTAATTAGGTACATTTCTAAACAATCCGCTAGTAACATATAATCTCAAAGCGCTATAATTTATTTCAGCTCTTATGAAAGACAAGTATCCTTGCGCATTATATCATACTTGATTGCGAAAGGTAATATTAATTAATTGCCTTCAGTTAATATTTTAGAAAAAAATAGTTTGCTAACAGAAGAAAAACAAGCTAGCAGAGGATGGTTTCGCTCCATCGACCTCTGGGTTATGGGCCCAGCACGCTTCCGCTGCGCCACTCTGCTACAACTGCCTCATGACTGAATTACCAAGCAACAGAAAAAAACTGAACATCGTTTTAACCAGCCACACGGCAGTGGCCGGGCCGAACCATGGAAACGTTGCAAATCAGAGATGATCCGTTTTCTTATCTCCCAAATACGTTATGCAAAGTATGCAACTTTTCTGCCCACTTTGATCACAGGCAGTTTTATCCCCCAGTTTCGGCTGCCAATTCCAATATTCTGTCTCTCTAAAGCATCTTAAATCGTGGAAAGCGCTCTTTGTTTAAAATTACACTGAAGACTTATTTTGTTCTTCCAGGCTTACAATTAGATATTGTCTTGTTTTTAAGTAGATTTTGTGAAGCGCATATGGGGCGCTATAGAAAATACATATAATTAATTAATTAATTAATTAATTAATTAATTAATTAATTAATTAATTAATTAATTAATTAATTGAATGTTAGCCTGCGTTCGATCTGGCAGGTTTAATTCTTCAAAAGACAACGCCGAAGGGTCTGATAAATGACACTGTAATTATTTGAGATGATGCATGTAGACAATAATGTAAAAATGGTTGTTTTCGAATTTGTATCATTTAATTTCATTTTTCTTTTTAAATGTAGAGCTGTTTTATATTTATTAATGTATTATTATTAGGCTTGTAGTATTAATATTATTCATAATGTTCATTATTAACGTCGGTATTGTCGGTATTAAACACAGACAGATATGAGGTTCAGTCCAAACAGAGCGCCGAACTCAGCGAGGTCCAGCAGGGGACAGTAACTTCACACGGGCAGTGTGGAGTAGTAGGGCAGTGTGGAGTAGTGGTTAGGGCTCTGGACTCTTGACTGGAGGGTCATGCGTTCAATCCCCAGTGGGGGACACTGCTGCTGTACCCTTGAGCAAGGTACTTTACCTAGATTGCTCCAGTAAAAACCCAACTGTATAAATGGGGAATTGTATGTAAAAAATAATATGATATATTGTAACAATTGTAAGTCGCCCTGGATAAGGGCGTCTGCTAAGAAATAAATAATAATAATAACACGGGGCCATTTCATCAACCATCACCTCAGAAACACAAACAAGCAAATCATTATTATTCGCCATTTTTAAAAGTCGCTCAGCGCTCTCCTGTAGCAGAGCGTTAAGTCATTTAAATTCAACTCAGTGTGCTTTCTGAGCGGCTCACTTACTTAACGCGCCTGAATGCATCGCATTGAACACAGCGCTGAAAGAGCCAACATGGCGAACTCTGGCATCCAGTTTCATAACCGCCTCCGACAGGGAGGCCAGCCAATCAGACTCACATGCTGGGGATGGAGTGTTTCTACAGCCAATCAGACTCACATGCTGGGGATAGAGTGTTTCTACAGCCAATCAGACTCACATGCTGGGGATAGAGTGTTTCTACAGCCAATAATACGCGATGACTCCAACCAGACCCGCCTTCTGCTGGTGACGCTTTCATTTCAGTTCAGAAAATAGAGAGGTTTGTTTTGTTCATGTGTGGAGAGGTGGCTGCAGTCAGTGATGATTTTACAACACGCTGTCTCCTGCTGTTTAAAATATTTAGGCTGGGATGAAATGTTTTCTAATAATTAGTGATTTTTGTGTTTGTTTATTACCTGCACGGAGTTCCGTGAAAAGGAAAGCATCCCTTTTCTGTGTTGAATTTCACACACAGAGCGGAGCGCGTCAGTCGCAGCTACAGACAAGTCGAGCTTTTCAATGAGATGATTTACTGAGAAACAAACGCGTTGAAGCTCCAGCAGAGCTCTGCGCGATTCTGAAAGACCAAAGTAAAGTTACTCCTTGCAAAGCCTGTTGTTTGTGTTCTTTCTTTATCACACCAGAAGAAGTCATGAATGTATTTGAATGGGAAGGCTACAGTAAAAAAATAAATATTACTAAATAAGAACCGCAGGCGGTGTTTCTGATTGAAAAGAGGATTCCGCTAGACCAGTCTGAAACTCAAACCAGTGAAGATGGACGCGTCAGTGTGTCCGTGTCGCTCTTTCAAGACGAGCTCGCCTCTACCATCGAGCACGCAGTGAAAGCGGCTCTACACACCGTCGCTCATATTGCTTATAAACATTTACTAATACAGGTTATTATTTAAGAGCAGAGATGAGTTTGCACGGGATACATACAATAGGGAGAGCCACACCATTACAAATGTATTTTAATACTACAAGGGATGTTATTGGATTTATATCTACAGGTCATGTGACGTTGCTCAAGTAAGCTTCCAATGTTGTGCCTAATGATTATTACACAGGTGGAGTTTGTACAAAAAACATATTGCTGCACTTTAAAAAGTTTGAGTTGTGTAAATCACCTGTTTAAATGAAACTGCTTTGAGAATAAGCAGGCTATCCTGCTGTAGTCGCTTGTCTGCTCAACTTGCATCCTGCATTGACCATTTCCTTCAAAACCATTCTCAATACTGTATCAGGTAACAAAAAGACATTCCTCAGACACTTTGCTAAGACTGCAAGTCTCCTGGCTTGGTTTCTAAGCATGTTTGCAGTAGAGAAATGGATGTTTGCATTAGAACAATGCAAAGGCAGAACGGCGGTCATGATGGTGATTGACAGGGAGGTAGAAGTGGATGCAATGCTCCAGTGTGAGGCTACAGGAGGTGAGAAAGACCAGCAGCACTGAATCTTGTACAGGACGTAGAATAAAAAGATGTTCATATGAAAATGCCTTTTCCTTCACTTTGTTCATAGGAACACAAACACAGCGTTAACCAATAATTGCAATGTAGAATAACAGGAATGGTATCAATGCCATCATGTACCTAAACCACCAAACTATTATACCGGCTCACCCCTAAACGAAATAACTGAGGAACAGTAACTTTAAATCCCTGATCAAAGCAACTAACAAACATAGCTGGTAAGTAAGAGATCTAATTGTATACAGTTTTGTTTCCCACAGATCCCAAAGAGAGCCACGCTATCCCTGAATCTGAAGCACAGGAAGGGCCAAAGATAGAAGCAGGAGTGCTGTGCAAGTCTAATGCAGGTTACAGAGCTGGCATGTGTTAAAGATGAAGAGGTCCCTCAACAGGAATGTGTTCCTATTAAAGAGGAATTCATAGAGCAGGAATGTGTCCCCATCGCAGAGGAACTTCCTCATGAAAATCATGTCTGTACACTTGAGGAGAACAACAAGCTGGGATCCAACCTGTGTGATGACTCTCCATCTGAATGTGAACTGGGATTTAGAGGTAATCTTACAAAACAAGCAGCATTGAGCTGCCTATTCATCCTGCAGAAACTGGTACTGAACACCAGCAGTGTGCTTGAGATTCATATTTTAACCAAGGGGAGCTGCCCAACCACTATGTCAACAAGGACATCACTGTGCTTGCTTCTGAGGCACCTGCTAGATGTGCAGCCGCTGCCACGCCTCTTTAGAATGCTGTGAGATCAGCGGTGTCCAATCACGCTCCTGGAGGCCATTCCACTCCACATTGAACAGGTTCAGTTATATAAAGTGATACTCCTGTGTCTGGATGGACACCCCTGTGTTAGATCTTTGCCTTTCCTCATTCCTGGTAGGCTGTTTGCAGTTCTGCTCCCACAGCTTTACAGAGCTGCAGGGATCACATGTCCCATCACTGGGTGATGCCAAATCCAGTTGGGTTCCTCAGCGTCACCAGAAGAAACATTTCAGTAGAGAATTTCTGTGGAGAATGTATGCAGCAGGATCACCAACATGAGTCTTATTTTATTTCTTACACTTTATGCAAATACAATATCATTTTTAAACGCTCATCTCACTGCAACTATCCCGAGGATTGTAATGTTTGCTCGCAATGCCACATTTCACTTTTGTGTGTCTCACAGTAAGCATTGCTGTGTTATTATTGTCACAGTACAGTACGTATGTGTGTGGAGGTGTTCTGTACAGCAGACCAGCTCAACAGATAATTTCTATATTAATTATTAATTATCAAAAAACAAATTAAATATTAGATACATTGCAGTACTATCAAAATGCAGGTACTAAATAGGATTTTTCATGATGCTCTGTTGGCTCGATTTAAAATATTCCATTTTAAACATTAAAAAAAGCATGTTTTTCATTTTCCACTTGGCTGACATGTTGACATCATTTTTGCTGTGACTGAAACTTGCGGGACACTAACTGGTGAATGAATCCACCTCATCTCAAGCAACCAATCACTGAACTGCTCATTCACTTGTGTTCAGAACAGTGCATGTGGAAGAATTCTGTACAATAACCTTTGTCTCTCTTCTCTTTCTTTCTTTAGCTTCTAAAGTAGATGAAGGAGAACACGACTCCACTCTATCACCCCAGTGCAAAAACGCTTCTAGAGGCAAACCACAGTGCAAGAAACACAGAGAAACGACACCCCAAGAAGAAAATATGAAGACATTGAGAACTCACTCAGTTACAATCCCTTCCTTACAAGACAGACACCCACTTACTGTGGAGAGTACAGCGATGACACATTCTGTATGTTTTAACAATTCTGAAACCCAGGGCAAGTTGAAGACCTTACCTCATTCTATTAAAGGTGGGAAGAGTTCCTGTCAATTAGATGTTCCTAAAACTCACAAGGGAAATCCCACAGGAGGGACTCCGTGTTCCTGAGCTGATTGTGGGAAGAGTTTCAATCATATATCACTGCTTAAAAGACACCAGCGCATTCACACAGGAGAGAAACATTATCACTGTGCTGTTTGTGGGAAGAGATTCAGTCAGTTAGGAAACCGCACAAGACACCATAACATTCACACATATGTGTAATCCTGTCCCTGCACTTAGTGTGAAGAAGTTAAGTCAGTTGCAGGCTCTTACAGGACTTGAGAACATTCTCAGAAATGCAGACACTTGGGGACACCTAAACAACAGGAGTGCATTCTACTAAATACAGAAATATTAACTGAAAACAAAATAATAAACTTGCTTGATAAATAGGGTCACCCCTAATCACAATCTGTTCAGATCAAAAACTCACCAAAATCTGTGTTCATCATGTTGTTGAGCATTCTGATTGTGTTACATCACATTAGTAATATATTAAATAGATTGTTATTATGAGTGCAAGTTTCTCTTTTTTTCCTCCTGCATTGCTCAGCCTCTTGCAGTGTGTTGTTTGGAATCTTCCCTGATACCATGGTGAATCTGCGGTACCTCAAGACGCAGCACAGTATACCACAGTTATCATGCGGGCAGCTTGAAGTGTAAAATCAATACTGTTTCCAGCAGGGTGCGCCAGAGACCTTTTAGCACTTTAATGGGCTGCATACCATTGCTTCTTAACAAGGTGATTTCTGCTCCTGATGTGTTGAATACTCCCCTCTCTCTCTGGGGGACTCTATTAAACAAACAGCCACAAGGTATTTAGAAATCACAGCTTTATTACATCAGCTTAGATTCTCTCGTGTACCAGTTCTCTGTGCACGGAAACAACATTTTCATGAGCCATCTGCAAAAAACAGCACAAGAACTTTACACATGGCTAATTTATATAGCAACCCCCACCTTTCCCCTTCATTTGCATGACGTCTGATGAAAGCCGGGTTTTCTCAAGTAAAATAAACTGAGCGAATGGGAACCCGAAAAAGCATTTTGCACAAGACATTTTTATCATGCAATTCCAGTGGTTTGCAAGAAGTATTCACCCCCCTGCAAAGTTTTCACATTTTGTTGGCATGTGAGCATACTGCATGACGCTTTCAAATTAGACTTTACATGTAGAATCTACACAAACTACTCCACATTGATAAAGTTAAAGGTCACAAAATTAGTGAAATAGTTTTAGCCTGTATGTACTCAAAGTGGTTTAACTTGTAGATAATTACATTCAGGCATATAAAGACTTTCAAGCTGCAACTCACATAGTGAACCAACAAAGCAACCATGAAGTCCAAGGAGCTTTCGAAACAAGTCAGGGATAAAGTGGTAGAGAGGCACAGAGAAGGGTACAAGAACTTTTCAAAGGCTCTGATTATCCCTCTCAGCACAGTGAAGGCCATCATTAAGAAGTGGAAGATGCATCATACCACCAGACACTACCCAGATCAGGTCGCCCTCCCAAACTGAGCAGCTGGACAAGCAGGAAACTGGTTCGGGATGTCACTGAAGCCACCAATGACCTTGAGAGATCTGCAAAGTTCTGTGTCTAAGGTGGGGGTCAGCATTCACACATCAACAATAAGCCAGTCCCTCCACAAAGCTGGCCTGTATGGATGGGTGGCAAGAAAGAAGCCATTACTCAAAAAGCAATTGAACTACTGGTGACACATTTGCTTTTTATATTTCCATATTTCAGCACATGCATCAGTGATGTGATATCCATCAAAGTTCCTTTGAAATGCACAATCAGGTGTTCAGTGGGAGCAGTGGTCAAGCTTCATTTGAAGTGCTGCTTGTTTAGTCTAGTAACTGTTAGCAACGAGCTCATTAAAACTATCAAACATTGTTCATTGTGTTCTTAATGGTTGGTTAATTAAAAAGTAACCTATTTATGTACTAATAATGTCATATTATTGGAATTGGGAGAGGTTTGTTTAAAGGAACTATTGAAGCTAGTACTGTAGTAATGTTTAGCAATGAGATCAGGTTTAGTTTTATTACCGTATACTCACTAGGAATTGACACATGCGCTTATACTTGAGTATGTGCTGTTTTCTGTGCAGGTGCAGTTACTCCTTTGGTTTCATATAGAAGCTTATGCACCTGCATTTGAGTGTAATGCAAGGTGTGGAGGCTCACATGTTCATATATTGCACCACAAGTTAAACACCATATTTATTCTTTCTCTTTGAATTCCAAATGTTGTAAGACGGATAAGGGTGTCTGCTAAGAAATAAATAAATAATAATCTTTTTAGCTTGTAATAATATAATAATAATATATTTATTTTAATATAGCACCTTTCATAGTGGACCACCATCTCACAGTGCTTTACAGAGGTAGGCTGTGAACTGTGCATTATATGCAGAGTCACTTACAATAGGGCATTGATTTAATAATATAAGAAAAGTTATGAACAAAATCAGGGAATTTAATGCATCAATACTTTTCTAGTAGCTGACTGATCCCTGACTTTCATCGAGTTGGCTTTTAAAGACATCCTAATGACTCTGCAGCAGCACCATTCTAGTGACCCATTTCAAACACTCCCAACTCTGTGAGAAGTGTCTTCTCTAATCCTTCTTTGTTCCAGGCTAAATAGATTCAGTTCCCTTGTCTGTTGATTGTTTGTTAACTCCACTGCAAGGGATGTTGCCTAGTTGGAGGAGCACGTCAACCCGAGCCCTTTTTGACTCTGGGTGTAATAATAAATGTGTCAATTAGCAGACGCTGTTATCCAAAGCAACTACACAGACTAGGGAATGAACTATACACCAACAATTTCTGCTGCAGAGTCACTTCCAATAGGACCTCGGTTTTACATCTCATCCGAAGGACGGAGCAAATGGAGGTTAAGTAACTTACTGTGAGAAGATGTGTCTCCTAACCTCTGTCCTAAGTCTGTCTCCACTCAGTTTATAACTGTGTACTCTAGTCCTGGTCTCTCTACTGTGCTTGAAAGAGTGACTACAGTTAACTCCAACTTTTTAAAAGCTTTTTAGTCTCCTCTAGTCTTTTTTTTGTTCCAGACTGAATTGATTTAGTTCCCTCAACTGTTCTCTCAGCATATTTAGGGTTGGTTGAGTGTACAAGGAAAACAACTGACTCTGGAGAGGAGTTACCAATCAATGCCAGCACACTGGAGATCCAGAATTCAGAACACAGAACCAGGGAGGACATTTGGCCCATCAGTGCAGCAGCTGATTGATCTCAAACCTGTTAAGTCGGGTCTTAAAGGATCCCAGTCCTAACAACATGACTTGGTAACCCATTCCATCCCCTCACCACACTCTATGAGAAGGTGTCTACTACCCTCTGTCCTATGGCTATCCACACTTAATTTCCAACAGTGCCCTCTGACCCTGGTGTCAGTGCTATGCTTGAGGTATTAGTTTGGGTTAACTTTGTCAACACCTTTCAAGTTTTTAAAGACTTCAGTCAAGTCCGCCTAATTGTTCTGTGTTCAAGCTAAACAGATTCAGTACCCTCTTCACAGCTCGTTCCTTTAAGCCCCGGGATTAGTCTTCACCTTTATGATTGCATCCCTGTTGCTGGTAGAAATGACTCTATCACAACACCAAGGTCCTTCTCTCACACCCACTGTGTATTTCAATCCTACTTTTTCCTTCTAAAAAGAGACTTGGTAATACATTTGTGAAATGTTTCAATAAGAAACATGCACTCCACACCGTACAGCAGCTGACTGATTTGCTAATGAAAGAAGCAGCTCAACCACAACACCTGGTATAATGAACATGTTTGTGAGCCAGGTGTTTGCAGTACTGTACTGTAGATATGAAATTCCAGAGAATGCTTCATTTTGCATGACTGATAACTAATTATTCTATTGCCTTTAATACTGTATATGGGGCCACCTGTCTGCACCTGCTGATCCCAGCACTGATCCTGCTCTGTGTTAAGAGAACAATGGAGATCACTGACACTGTGTCAATAGATTTGGATCATAGGGTATAGAGGAAATAGTTTTCAAGTGAAGTATGGAAATTTGGAAGAGGAGGGCATCACACAGTATCACAGTGTAGAGAAAGAAAGGGTCCTTGGTGAGGGTTTAGTGGTGAAGGAGTGCATTTGCCTGGGAGAGGGTATAAAACAGAGCAGGGTGGAGGGACCAGAGCAGCTGAAGAGTGGAAAAGCAGCATCAGCACCTTGTCAAGATGAAAGCCTGGACTACAAGAGCCATTCACCTCTTGGTCCTGACAGCATGTCTTCTGTCAGGGGCTGGTAAGACTGCCTTTCTCCTGAGTAACATGGGGAGGGAGGGAGGGAGGGATTGCATTGATTGCCTTCAACCTAAAATAAATGGGGGAAGAGAATGCATTGACTGACTTTCATCAGAATAACAGAAGGGTAGGGAGATAGCAGGCAGTCTTCCATGAGATAACATAGTGGAGAAGGCAGGCTTTTCCTCAATGCTGCATCATTGAATAATCAACTTACCATAAGAATATCCTTCTTTGTTCTTAATTTGTACATTGCCATTTAAAAGAATGATTCCACCCCCTCCATTTCCTCTGTGTGCAGATGCAAGGAGCCTCCTTGAGCTGGGAGATGATGATTACCAGGCCAGCAAGAGAGAACTGGGTAAGATCCATTCTTCCAGAACTCAGTCCTATATTCTCAACACAGAGGTTTGTCTACTTGTCTTGGGGATTGATTTGATGAGCCTGTACTCTACTAGAATAAGAAACAGCATTTAGAGAACTTGAAAACTCCCATGTGTTGCATCAACCACCTCCCACCATGGGGACCCCTTATTAAGAGGCTGCTTCAGACCAGAAGGATTCCCTGGTACTGTAAAATGCAGCTGTGGCTTATCCACGTGAATAGCCAAATCAACTCGTCGTTTCTTATCATTTATAAGAACATTAGAAATGAAACAGTCATAAACAGTAAATATTTAAATATATTGGGGGGGGAAACAAATCAAGGTTTGCATTTGAAATTTCCCTTCGAGTCGATCTTGCCTCCTGCTCATCTCTTCAATAAACCATTGCAGGGTGTGTATAAAATACACTGAGATTTAAAAATGTTCATTCAGTTTGATTTACCTTTTTCACAAAATATACACATCCTTGAAACATATAGACCTGCTCTTTCATTTATTGTGCTAATATTCAAACCACTTTTTATACAGCAGATTTAATATAATAATTTTTTAAGAGATATTAAAAATGCAAACTGTTTACTGCAAGTTGATTTATTACAATTCCTTGCCTTATATAATAGGTGGCACTTTAAAGTGGTTTATTTATATAATATTAATTCAACTATTCTACACTGTTGCAGTTATTAACAAAAGTGCAGAATTGTATGACCATAATTACATGTTTTCAGTACAGATACAAAAATCTTAATAAAATTTTAAAAAATCCCAGTTTTCCTAATCGGTCCGTTTGCATTCTCCATTCCATGCTGTCATTCCTTTCATAGCACTGGATACAACACAGGACTGCTCTCATTAAAAATGTAACCACAGCCTGTGTTTACAGATCTCAGCAACACTTTGGAAGATTCAGAGGAGCAGGAAGGAGCACTGGAGAACAAGAGAGCGCTGGGTAAGGAATGAAAGAAAGAAAGAAAGAAAGAAAGAAAGAAAGAAAGAAAGAAAGAGAAAGAAAGAAAGAGAGAAAGAAAGAAAGAAAGAAAGAAAGAAAGAAAGAAAGAGAGAGAAAAAAAGAAAGAAAGAAAGAAAGAAAGAAAGAGATAGAAAGAAAGAAAGAGAAAGAAAGAGAAAAAAGAAAGAGAGAAAGAAAGAGAGAAAGAAAGAAAGAGAGAACGAAAGAAAGAGAGAAAGAAAGAGAGAAAGAAAGAACGAGAGAAAGAAAGAAAGAAAGAGAGAGAGAGAGAAAGAAAGAAAGAGAGAAAGAAACAAACAAAGAAAGAAAGAGAGAAAGAAAGAAAGAGAGAAAGAAACAAACAAAGAAAGAGAGAAAGAAAGAAAGAGAGAAAGAGAGAAAGAAAGAAAGAGAGAAAGAAACAAAGAAAGAAAGAAAGAAAGAAAGAAAGAAAGAAGAAAGAGCAAAAGAGAGAGAGAGAAAGAAAGAAAGAAAGAAAGAAAGAAAGGCTTTTAAGATCCTTTATTTAACATTCCAAAAAAATCCATTAAAACTCAATAAAGGTAAAACATAACAAAATTAAGATTTAGCAATATTAAAAAATCCTAAAATACATCATGTTCTCCTTAAAAATAGATTTTACCAATATAAAAGGATCATAAAAAATCAATTAAAAAAACACAGTGTTTTCTTTCTGTTAAAAACAGATTAAAGCCAAAATTAATAAAAACACTGTAAAACAATAAAAAATAAAATTAAAACTAGAACAAAAACTGGAGCTCCCCCTCCTCACTCACAGCACACAAGGCGTCTCCCACACACCACCTCTCCTGGAAGTCCTCCGGGTTATTATTTAGTTTAAAAAATTCAAAATCCACTCTTATCCGGCTGACCACCATAACCCTGAACTGCAACACAACATCAGTCAGCCCGGCGCCAGAGATACTGTTCTTTCTGGATTTTAAAATGGCCAATTTTGCCTGACCCATTATAAAATTAATTAAAACACACCTGTTTCTCTTTTTAAAACTGTAGGGAACCCCAAAGATAAAAAGCTCTTTTGTGAACTCCTCGCCTAGGCCCTGCAGGAGCTCCTGTAGGAGATGGAAGAGTGGTCCTAGCCTGACACACTCACTATACATGTGAAACACTGTTTCCTCTGCAGAGCAGAAACAGCACTCTGAGCTAATGCTAGCATCAACTCTGTGGAGAAACCTGCCGGTGGACACAATACAGTGCAGGATCCTCCACTGCAGGTCCCCCGCTCTCTTGGTGAGGGGCAGTTTATACAGTACCCTCCATACTGGCCTGCACCCCTCCTTTACCTCCAGACATGCCCTCCATCTTGAATCCACCAACCCCCTCAACTGGTGGGAATGTGATGCCTTCACACAAATTTGGTAGATCTTCTTACTCTCTGCTGTATGAAGAGTTAGATCTTTAACTGTGTCTAGGTTTAATAACATTCCCTCGTTTCTTACACCCTCCTCTCCTTCACCTACTGCTGGACACACTAGCAGCCCTGGAAAGATGAAGTCTTGTCTCTGCCCAGTGCCGCTGGACATCTCCTCTCTCACAGCCTCCCTGAGCTCGGGGGAAAGACAACTTCTCAGTTCACTGACCATTTTCTCTGCCAGTCTCTCAGAGTGCCAGCCCAGCCGCCCAGCCAGCTGTGTAGCAGTCAGCCAGCAGGAGAGCTCAAAGTTGATAAGATGTCTCAGCCTGGTCACTCCTACCCTCACAAAGCTGGCACAGAGCGTCATTGACTGAAAGAAACGTACAGGGAAGAGCGGATTGAAAAATAGGGGCTCCTCCAACAGGATCCTGCCTGTCAGGGACCCCTCATCTCTCGCCACCCTCACTGCCCTCCAGGCATCTAAAACACTCAAGTAAAAAGAAGAGAGACCTACTTTAGCTAGTCTGGCACTCTCAATTAAAAACAGGTGTTTGTCTATCCACAGCCCCCCTACTCTGCTGAGGAAAAAACAAGCTAGCCTCTTCCAATGAGCCTCCTCCCCAGCGTACAGGAGCCTCTGAACCGCCTGCAGTCTGAAGGCTGCCACCCTGCTGGCAATGCAGACCAACCCCTGCCCCCCTTCATCAGTGGGGAGATACAGGACCGCTGGCCTCAGCCAATGTCTCCCGCTCCAGAAAAACTCCAGCAGTATTCTTTGGATCTCCTGCACCATGCCCCGGGGAGGGTCCAGACACACCAGCCTGTGCCACAGCATGGAGGCCACCAGATTATTAATCACCAGGACCCTTCCCCTAAAGGACAGCTGGGCCAGCAGTCCCCTCCATCTCTGCAGCCGCCCCCTCACCCTGTCCACTAGGCCCTCCCAATTTTTCTGCATATATATCTCCACTCCAAAAAAACACCCCCAGCACTTTTATACCTGTCCTGTCCCATCTCAGCGCCTCAGGCAGGACAGGGGGGGTGCAATCATGCCAACTGCCTGACAGGAAGGTGTCACACTTTGCCCAGTTAACTCTTGCTGTAGAGGCTCCTTGGAATGTGTGCAGGCTCTGCTGTAGTGCCTTGATGTCTCCGTCACTGCACACAAACACGTTCACATCGTCTGCATAAGCGGACACCTTCACTGCGACAGAGGAGGGTGAGGAGGGCACTGCCCAGCCAACCAGCCGGCCCCTCAGCAGGTGCAGCAGGGGCTCTATGGCCAGTGAATAAAGCATTCCAGACAGGGAGCAGCCCTGCCTAATACCCCTGCACACTGGGAAGGGCTGACTCAGCCCATTGTTAATCTTTAAAATGCTAAAAACATTCCAATATAAAAGCTGGATATAAGAAATAAAAACAGGGCCAAACCCGAAGGCTTCCAGGGTTTTAAAAAGGTATGTGTGATCGACCCTGTCAAACGCTTTCTCCTGATCTAAAGAAACCAGCCCAACATTCAAATCACATGTCTTAGCCATTGATAAAAAGTCTCGAATTAAAAACAAATTATCAAAAATGGAACGTCCCGGTATGCAGTAAGTTTGGTCCGTGTGTATTACAGCTCCTATACACATTTTTAGTCTATTTGCCAGACATTTTGAAATAATTTTAAAATCAGAACATAAAAGCAAAACAGGTCTCCAGTTTTTGAGTAAACACAGGTCTCCTTTCTTCGGCAGTAGTGTGATTACTGCCCTCCTGCAGCTGAGGGGCAGTTCTTTATCTCGGAGGCTCTCTCCCAGCACCTGCAAAAAGTCCTCACCAATCACAGTCCAGAAATTTTTAAAAAATTCAGTGGGCAGTCAATCAATGCCAGGAGCTTTTCCTTTTGAAAGCTGTGTAACAGCAGTGGTCAGCTCCTGATATGTTAGTGGCTTGTCTAATTGGTTCTGTTCTTCCTCGCTCAGGGTGGGCAAATCCTGGAGCAGCAGGTCTGTATCCTTCTGCTCACAAGGCTCTTTGCTGTATAGTTCAGAATAGAATTTTACTGCCTCCCTGCTGATCTCCTCCCGGCTGTACAGCTCCCTGCCGCAAGGCGTCCGGACGCAGTGCATCTTCCGGCTGTCTGCTCTCCTCCTCTCCAAGCCAAAAAAGAAACTGGAGGGGGTGTCCATGTCTTTAAGCTCCATGAAGCGAGAGCGCACCAGCGCCCCCTTCACTCTTTCCTTCAGCAGGCTGCCCAGCATGTGTTTCTGCTCCCTCAGCGTTTGCAGGGTCTGCTCCTGGTGGTCTGTGTCCAGGCTGCTCTCTAACTGGAGAATTTTCAACTCCAGCTCTCTCACTGCAGCGTTCAGTGACCCGGTTGAATTGAGTGTGTATTGCTGGCAAAAGATTTTAATCTGCGTTTTGCCAATGTCCCATCACTGCCTAATATTTTTATAATTCGTTTTTTCTTTTTTTCCTAATGTTCCAAAAATCATTAAATTGTTTTACAAAAAGTGTGTCCTGTAATAGCTTTAAATTAAAATGCCAGTAGGAGGTGCTGTGAGAGTCAGTGGTGAGTATTACTGTAACTAACAGGCAGTGGTGGTCAGAGAGGCTACTGGGGATGATATTGGCTTTAATGAATTTATTCAAATGTGTGTGTGATGTGTAGAAGCGGTCTAACCTGGCTCTATATATTTGTTGTGCGCGACAATGAGACCAGGTGTACTGTCTTGCATTGGGGTGCAGACACCTCCAGACATCAACCAGGCCACTGAACTGAAAAACTGCAGCTAATTCACTTGAGGATTGGGGATTGGGTTCCTCATTATTTCTATCCATTGTAAAATCAATAGTGCAGTTAAAATCTCCTCCCACCACCACCACATCATCATTATCAATATTTAAAAGAGCTTGCTTTAATTTATTAAAAATTAAAATGCGTTCCCTTCCTTTATTTGGTGCATAAATATTAATAAAAACAAATACAGTACCACCCAACCTTGCTCTCACTTTTAATAACCTCCCCTTTTCAATTTCTTCAATATCTAAAATTGCCACACAGGCATTACATAAATGTTACAGATATGTTTCGTAGACACAAAAGTTGTAACATAATTGAGTACATTTGTAAACTATCCGCCAGTAACAGACATTATCTCACATTATCTCTAGTTTCAAACGCATTATCACTGGCGGCACAATTACGACATGGAAAAAATCCAGTATATTTCTCCAGTACACCCAGATCTCTCGAACATTAAAATGAGTCTGCCCTTAAAAAAAACACTGTCCGTGTTCATTTCTGTGTATATGACATTGTCTATACACAATACCTGTCATGTAAGCCTATTGGTATCAAACCGATCACAATTAATGTGATCCGTGTTTTCAGTCAGATTGATAGTTTTAATCAATCATCGAAAAAGCAGCAGTGCTTTGCAACTGTAGTTCGTCTTGCGTACCTTTTGGTAAGATACCCACTCAGAACGTGTCCGCTTCCTCCAGCCCACTAAGGAACACTGGAGCGGTCATCAACAACAGGGAGCAGTTGGCCAAAAAACAACACTCACTGTCCTCTTCACGCTCAAAAACGAACACTCTCACTCTTCCTCGTGGATAGCGAGTCCAAACACTTTATAAACGCATTTCACTGGCAAATCACTATAGAAATGATCCCGGAAAGTATTGTTTTATGGGCAAGTGGCCGACCGTCTCCCTCCAACTCTGAGTGGCACCGGTAGCTGTGCCGCTGACAAATTAACAGGAGCTTTCATATAATGCAATTGCTGTTCCCCAGTGAGGTGTTACAACAACATTTCAAACTCATTCCAAACTGCAGGCGGTTAAAAGCTTAATTGGGTTCAAATTTCTCGTATGATTTAAAAAGTAGGAGCCAGTTGCGTCATTTGCATTGTCTGCCTTCCTCCTTTGCACTGTGAAGTCTATCAAATTTGTGCATAAAATCTGAATACGATTCCCATTTGAATCGTATATATTTGGTTTCCATTTTAGCTCTATGCATACACACTGTTCTGTTGAGCTCCCAGGGTGTTATCTAATAAAACACCATAATCGGTTAGCACGTTCGGCTGTTAATTGAAATTTTGGTGTTTCAAGCCCACGCAGAGATGATGCTTTTTGCATTTCTTTATCGCATTAGAAAATGGCACTATAATACGTTTTTATTTCCTCCAATTACACTGAAGAAAAAATGTGCTGTTTGCAAAAACCCGGCATCGAAGCAGGGACAGTTACAGTCTAACTCTGAGCTATTTCAGCTTGACGCGATTTTTCTATCGAGACAGCATTCTTTTCGTCAATTGCCTTTTTGTCAAGCCAGTAAACCTGCATGTAATGAGAAACGTTCAACAGTTCGGAAACACCACAATAGAATCCAATGCCTTTGCAAATGTGTTTCCAAACTGTTAGTTTTTCTCCCAAATGCGGTTTCTCAAAACATGGTTTTGCCTACTTTTTGGTATTATTATTACTTTTTCTAGAGTAAGACCAAAGGCAAACATCCAGGAAATAGTTAAACACTGCTACAGCGCTTGAACTGTCTCAACAAACGTTTAGCTCTAAAACGTGTACATTAAAAATCTATTAACATCTTTAACACAATCATCTGTTTTCCAATAGCGGTTAATCCACATGGTGATCAATAAAGTGAATGCTGCCTTTGTTCACATATTGGCAAGATGTTTTCACGATTCCCGCATATTCTGAACAAGCACACTAGAATATGGTAATGAAATGACAGGAAAATAACTGCTTTATTGGCTCTGGTCTTGTAGCGTCACCTTGATTACTGTCCGTAAGAAAGTGGCATTAATCAAAAACCTAATTATGTAAGGTTCCCAATGCGCAAATACGCAGCATATTTAAACATCTTCACAATCTTAAATCTTCCCACATGAATGTCAAATACGTACTGACAAGTACGGCCCTTTCCCAATGTAACACTCTGCTGTGTTTGAACACCAACGATGGCTTGGATATTATGTAGTAAACCACGATATTTTGTTCCCACTTTCTTTAGTATTACCAACTGTGTTTATCGTGTCAGCCCTTGTGGCCTAATGGATAAGGCACTGGCCTTCTATGCCAGGGATTGTGGGTGCGAGTCAAATCTGGGGTGTGATTTTGTTATAGGAGGCTGCGTGGTCCAGTGGTTAAAGATAAAGGGCTTGTAACCAGGAGGTCCCCCGATACATATCCCACCTCAGCCACTGACTCATTGTGTGACGCTGAACAAGTCACTTAACTTTCTTGTGCTCCGTTTTTAGGTGAGATGTAACTGTAAGTGACACTGCAGCTGATGCATAGTTCACACACCCTAGTCTCTGTAAGTCGCCATGTATAATAAAAACGAACATAATTATGGTATGTTTTATTAGCATGAAATATTTTGTAGATCTTGTTATCTGCTAAGTCCGCTCACGCTAGCCAGAACGTGCTCGAGTGCTCTGGCAACAGCCATGAAGCAAGTCAATTTTTCAGTTGAAATAAATAACTACTTTGTTTTTGTGGATGGGGGTGTTTTTTGAAAAGATCAGTTAAATAGCTACGTATTTTGAAATAAAGATGTATTCATTATTATGAACGTTAACAAAAATTATATTGTATTTACATTTCCCACGTGTGCTTGCCTTGTACAAATCTGACAGTTTCAACAAAGGCATTTGACCTCGGTTCATTAGTTAGCCTATACTGCCATCTACAGCATTACTGCGGGTTTCGTTTACTTCTTTTGGATATTTTCACAAATAATCGTGTGAGCATGTAGTCATGGCCGAGTGGTTAAGGCGATGGACTAGAAATCCATTGGGGTTTCCCCGCGCAGCTTCGAATCCTGCCGACTACGTAAGCTTTGTTTTTAATTGATTGTATTTGTTCATTGTTAATACATGTTTAAAGCTCAGGAAGTCTGAAATATTACTGGTTGTACTTCATATCGCTTCGGTTCATTTTGTTAAAGATTGTTCATTTTGGCACCATTACAAATGCTGTTGTTTCCTTAAAGAAGAAAAGCCTCGGCCCGTACGGGGATCGAACCCACGACCTTGGCGTTATTAGCACCACGCTCTAACCAACTGAGCTAACCGGCCACACACTCGAAGCTTGTTACTGGAAGCCGAGGAAAATAAGTCCTGCGAACATTATGATTGTTCTCATGTTAAACTGAACAATAACACATTCAAAGTATCGGAAAGGCATAATTAGAGGCCTCGTCATAATGAGGCAGTTTAACAGTGTGAAGGATGTGGTGAGGTGCAGGCTTGCGGTGACTTTCTCTCATTTAACGACCTTGTGATTCGAATACTAACAAGAAAAACAAATCAAATTACCAAGCATTCGGTGGACGTTTTAAGAAATAAATTAACAAAAAAGATTTGTCAGAAGTGGGATTCGAACCCACGCCTCCAGAGAGACTGCGACCTGAACACAGCGCCTTAGACCGCTCGGCCATCCTGACTGACACCGACGACTTTGCCCAACACTGCAGTACACTGCTGAACCTCCAATGTCTGACGCTGCAGTAAATCACCTGGTGTGTGTGTGAACTTATTCTTTTCTCTTTATATTATGGTGGGCGACCTGTTTCGTCGCATTCTATATGGGATCACAAGGACACTCCTCTTACAGACAGAAAATATACAGCAAACAGAGCGATCGCTTCACGGTTAGAAACAAATCAGAACAGTCTGTTAGCAAATTAACTTCATGAAAAAAAACACACAGGCATTACATAAATGTTACAGATATGTTTCGTAGACAAAAAAGTTGTAACATAATTGAGTACATTTGTAAACAATCCGCCAGTAACAGACATTATCTCACATTATCTCTAGTTTCAAACGCATTATCACAGGCGGCACAATTACGACATGGAAAAAATCCAGTATATTTCTCCAGTACACCGAGATCTCTCGAACGTTTCAATGAGTCAGCCCTTAATAAACACTGTCCGTGTTCATTTCTGTGTAAATGACATTGTCTATACACAATACCTGCCATGTAAGCCTTTTGGTATCAAACCGATCACAATTAATGTTATCCGTGTTTTCAGTCAGATTGATAGTTTTAATAAATCATCGAAAAAGCAGCAGTGCTTTGCAACTGTAGTTCGTCTTGCGTACCTTTAGGTAAGATACCCACTCAGAACGTGTCCGCTTCCTCCAGCCCCCTAAGGAACACTGGAGGGGTCATCAATAACAGCGAGCAGTTGGCCAAAAACAACACTCACTGTCTCCTTCACGCTCAAAAGCGAACACTCTCACTCTTCCTCGTGGATAGCGAGTCCAAACACTTTAAAAACGCATTTCGCTTTCAAATCGCTATAGAAATGATCCCTGAAAGTATTGTTTTATGGGCAAGTAGCCGACCGTCTCCCTCCAACTCTGAGTGGCACCGGTAGCTGTGCCGCTGACAAATTAACAGGAACTTTCATATAATGCAATTGCTTTTGCCCAGTGAGGTGTTACAACAACATTTGAAACTCATTCCAGACTGCAGGCGGTTTAAAAGCTTAATTGGGTTCAAGTTTCTCGTATGATTTAAAATGTAGGAGCCAGTTGCCTCATTTGCATTGTCTGCCTTCCTCCGTTGCACTGTGAAGTCTATCAGATTTGTGCTTAAAATCTGAATACGATTCCCATTTGAATCGTGTATATTTGGTTTCCATTTTAGCAATATGCATACACACTGTTCTGTCGAGCTCCCAGGGTGTTATCCAATAAAACGATAGGTTGCGGATGCAACCCCGGTTCCCTGAAAGAGAAAATAACCATCAAGGTATGGGACATTGCCGTCAGGCAGTAGGGATTGGCTGAGCTTTATGTCAAAGCTGCCGATAGGCCTCCGCGCAAGCTGCCGTGTAAGCCCGCCCCCTTGGGAGCTTACTATACGCAGCGCGCGGAGAGTCACTTCCTCTTTTGCCCTTCAGGCCGTGAAGGCCTCCAGAGCGACCTCGCGGCTTGATGGTTATTTTCTCTTTCAGGGAACCGGGGTTGCATCCGCAACCTATCGTTCCCTTTCAAGTCGAAAATAACCATCAAGGTATGGGAACAGTGTACCCCAAGCCGTCGCGAGGGAGGATTCTCGGCAGTAGGACAGCCTTACGTCATAACGCAACTGTGTAGGCAGTACACATATGCGGAGCTGCGCCTCAGCGTCTATGCTCGCAATGACACCTGTCCCAAGGTGGAATAGTCACACCATATTGTCAACCACTCTAGACGTCCGCAACCTGAGGCGTCATAGAGTGCAACACAGATGCTCCAAATGACGGAGCAGAGGATTCCAGTACATTTAACCCTCGGTAGATCCTCGTAAATGTATGCGGTGTAACCCAACTTGGCTGCAGCGCAAATGTCAGACATCGGCACCCCTCTAAAGAGGGCCCAGGATGTTGCCATACCCCTAGTGGAATGTGCCTTCAACTGCCCTGGTGGCGGAAGGCCATAGTATCATATGCTAACTGAATTGCATCCACTATCCAATGAGAAAGGCGTTGCTTAGACAGCGGCTGACCCAAAGTTTTAGAACCATGGCATATGAACAGCTGTTCTGTTTGCCTCACAGTCTTCATGCGATCAATATAACACCTCAATGCCTGCACAGGGCAGAGCATGTGTAACCGCTCTTCCTCTGGGGAAGAAAAAGGAGGAGGATGGAACGCCATCAACTCGACTGGTTGGTTCATGTGAAACGGGGATATGACCTTGGGTAAAAAAGGCCGGATTTGGACGCATGGAGACCTTAGAACCGTCTCCTGCGAAACGAGTACATGATGGATGCACCGAGAGTGCATGTAACTCACACGTTTTGCTGATACCACTGACAGCAAAAACGCAGTCTTAATAGACACGAACTTCATATCCACACTGTGGAGAGGCTCGAACGGTGCCTTGGTAAGGGCTTCTAGCACCACATCAAGGCTCCAAGACGGTAAACTGGTCGACCTTGGAGGCCGCAAGCGTCTTGCGCCCTTTAGGAACTGAGATGACAGGAAATGGCAACCAGGTGATAACCCGTCAATGCGTACATGGCAAGCCGAAATAGCGGCCAAATACACTTTAAGTGTAGAGGGAGACTTACCCTCATCTAACAGCTTCTGCAGAAACTGTAATATCACTGCCATAGGGCAGGAGACCGGGTCATGGCCCTCAGCCAGACACCAACTCTGAAACAATTGCCATTTATACGCATATTGCGACCGAGGTAGAGGGCGCTCTCGCACTCTGAATGGTGGATATAACCGCCGTCGAAAGCCCTAAGGCTGACAGGCGCTCCCGCTCAAGGGCCAAGCCCATAGCTGCATGAGCTTGGGTTTCAGGTGCCATAGCCCTCCTTGGGCTTGGGACAACAGGTCCGCTCGCAGAGGGAGCTCCCTCGGGCGACCGTGCAACAACTGCACTAGACTCGGGAACCATATCCTCCGAGGCCACCGAGGAGCGATCAGGATCACTGTCGCTTGCTCTACCCTGACCTTCTGCGGGGAGCATCGGAATCGGTGGAAATGCATATAGGAGCCCTGGCGGCCATTCGTGAGCCAGTGCATCGACTCCTAGGGGGCTGTCGAGGTCCTTCACCGAGAACCATAGGGGGCAGTGCGTGGTCTCTCGCGAAGCGAAGAGATCGACTTGCGCTGTGCCGAACCAGTCCCAAATGCGCTCTACCACCCGAGGGTGAAGACGCCATTCACCTGCAAGAGGACCTCCTCTGGACAGGAGATCCGCTGCGTAATTGACTCTGCCCGGTAGGTGAACCGCCCGCAGAGAGGCTAAACGTGGTTGAGCCCAATGCAACAGCCGTGTTACCAACCGGTGAAGACCGGGGGACCGCAAGCCGCCCTGGCGGTTGATATACGCCACTACCGTGGTGTTGTCTGACCGCACTAACACGTGCTTGCCTAGAAGCACTGGCAAGAAGTGCCGCAGTGCAAGGTCCACCGCTCTGAGTTCCAGAGCATTGATGTGGGCCGACCTCCAGGGTCCTGACCACACTCCGCGAGTCCCCGACCCGTTCCAGACTGCTCCCCAACCTTGGTTGGAAGCGTCGGTCGTAATAACCTCCCTTCGGAAGATGGGACCCAAGCGTACGCCCTGGCGGATGTTCGACGTAACTTTCCACCAGCGCAGTGCTTCCCAGCAGGTTCGGGATACCCTCAACCTGCGGTGTGTTTGTCTCTCCGCGGATGCAACACGAAGGCATTGAAGCAGGCCTGCAGAGGTCTCTGGTGTAGTAAGCCCAAAGGAAGGGCTTGCGAGGCGGCAGCCATCAACCCCAGCATGCACTGACACAGCTCCATGCTGACTGTTTCTCTCAACCTGAATAGGGAGAGACACCGCTCCAGTGAGGCAACTCTTTGTGTCGACAGGGTCGCTTCCATGGACACAGAGTCCAGATGCAGACCCCAAGAATTCGGTCTGTTGGCTCGGCACGAGGCGGCTCTTTTCTGAATTGACCTTTAGACCTAGCCGCTGAAGATGGTCTGTAACCATCACTGTGTGCTGTGCCAACTGCTCCTTTGACTGCGCGCAGACGAGCCAGTCGTCCAGATAGTTCAGCAGTCAGATGCCTTGAGCCCGCAAGGGGGCTAAAATGGCGTCCATACACTTCAAAAAGGTTCGAGGAGCTAGAGACAGGCCGAATGGCAGGACACAAAACTCGTAGACCCTGCTCTGAAATGCGAAACGTAGGTACTTCCTGTGACCCGGACAGATGGGAACGTGAAAGTATGCATCTGTGAGGTCTACGGTGGTAAACCAGTCGCCCTGCCGGACAGACTGGACAATGTGCCTGTGCCGTAAGCATCTTGAACGACAACACCCATAGGTATTTGTTCAGTAGTCGCAGATCTAAATAGGGCAGAGCCCGCCGTCCTTTTTTGGCACTAGGAAGTACTTGGAGTAGAACCCCTGGTCGGTCAGAGCAGGGTCTACTAGTTGAATGGCACGCTTCTTGAGCAATGCCTGTATTTCTGCATTTAGAGCTGAGGACTGAACCGAGTCCTTCACTGCAGTTACCACCACTCCGCTGAAGGGGGGGAGGGGGGTTTAACCGGAATTGAAGGGTGTACCCGGTGAGTATTGCGCACCCAGATGTCGTTGGTGCATTGTGGAACATTGTAGGGGTGGGTTAATGGCTGCCAGGGTTTCTCAGGGCTGCTTAGGCTGTGCTCGCTCACGAGGGGCCTGACCAGAGCCACGAGGGCGTGGTCTGCTACCTCCTCTGGGGCGCCACCCTCCGCGCTGCGGTCTTGCAAACGCGGGTTGGCTGCGTGCTGAAACCCCCAAAGGGGCGGTTTTACTGCCCTGTGGGTGCGCTTGCTGCTGCGGCGGCGCCCTGCGCCATTGGCGCTCCTGCGGCCGCCTTGGCTGGAAAGGCTTGCTTGGCCACATCTTAGCCAACTGCTGCGACGCCTCACGCGCCTTGACGGAGCGTTGCAGCATCTCCTCCACCGCTGGGCCAAACGTGTGCCCCGGGGATATAGGAGCATCTAGCAACGGGGCCTTATCAGGCTCCTGTACCCTGGCCTGTGAGAGCCAGAGCTGCCTCCTTGCCACTACAAGGGAAGCAATGCTCCTGCCCTGTGCTCGCGCATTCAGCTGAGCCAGCTTAACCAAAAGTTGTGCAACTGGACCCAGCTCGGTTCTAAGTCCGACGGATGGGGACTCAGGCAGGTCGCGAATCAGCGCCGCCTGGTAGACTGTCAGGAGGCTGGCCACGTTAGACAGTCTAACTGCCTCTGTAGTCGCGGCATTACCCTTTTTTAGGTGGGCCTCCGTAATCCTACACTGCCTGTTAGGGCAGGAAGGGTCCCTAGCCAGCCCCGATAATGTCAGCGCCTTTACTAGCACGGCGAACGCGGCGCCCACTGGCGGAAAGGACGCTAATCCAGCTTCGCTCGCCCCGTGCATGGTAAAAGCCGAAGCCTTGCGAGAAGTCGCCGGGGCGAAGGCCGGGGCTCCCCAGGTGGACTGCACCTCCTTAATAAAATCCGGGAATGCCGGGAGCATCCTGGACTGAAGCAGCGGAGCCGATGGCAACTCAAATAAAGAGCGTAGTGTTGGCTCTGACGCAGGCCAGTCCACGCCTAAGTGACGGGCTGCCCTCTCCACCACTGACCAGATAGGGTCATTAGTATCCAGCACTTCAGGGTCGTCCTGCCCAGAGTGCTGGGATGCCACCTCAGGCTCTGTGTCCTCAAAGAGCGGGTCTGCATCAGATGCGTCCCTTGAGACAGCATCTGCGTCCCACTCTACTTCCTGGGGCACTGGTGGAGGAACCGTCAGCTGACTAGTGCTGGGTCCGGTTACTAGCTCTGGGGCCCGAGGCGCCACATTTGATAGGGTCATAAGGAGGGATTGTTGTCCATCATGAGCTCCATAAATTGTGACATCTTGGAGGTGAGCTCAGCCACCCCAGATGTGTCCTGGTAACGCCTACCCCTCCGAGGGGAGCGAGAATGCCTTCTCCGGCAAGCCGATCGAGACCTGGATCGAGACTCCCGAAGGGGGCGTGCCCCGCGAGAGGAGGGACTAACGGGAACGTTCCCGAGCACGCCTGGCTGGAGATCTCTGACCAGCTGAAGGCTGGGAAGATGGGCTCAGAGGGAGCTGAGACGTCGCCGGCAGCGACACGATCGATGACGGTGGGGCCGAGATGGTGTGGGACAAACCCAAGGATGGGGAACGACCTCCAACTGCCTTCCTCGCTCTCTGGCGAAGGGTGCGTGTCTGAAACCCTGCACATAGCTGGCAGTATGCCCAATCTGCCAGGGCAGATGCGGCATGGTCCGGCCCCAAGCATGCGACGCAGTCTTCATGAGGGTCGCTGGCAGGCAACTTGGCCTGACAGGTCACGCAACGGTGGAACCCAGACATAGTAGAACGCCGAAGCGTCTAGTATTGACGTCAAGCACCAAAGAGTGTGCGTCGAGCACTGTCGCGTCAAACGCCGAGGTGCGCGCGTCGGACGCCTAAGCATCGAGCACCTGAAGTGCGTGCGTCAAGCGCCGCCGCGTCGAGCGCCGAGGTGCGTGCGTCGAGCGTCGAGGGTGCGTGCGTCGAGCACCGAGCGTCGAAGCGTCGAGCACCGAGGTGCGTGCGTCGAGCGTCGAGGGTGTGCGCGTCGAGGCATCGAAGCGTCGAGCGTTGAGCGCCGAAGTGTCGAGCACCGAGCGTCGAGCGTCGAGCATCGAGCGTCGAGCGCCAAGCGTCGAGCGCCGAGCACCGAGCGCCGAGCGTCAAGCGCCGAAGCGTCGAGCGTCGAGCACCGAGCGTCGAGCACCAAGCGTCGAGCACCGAGCACCAAGCGCTGATGGAACGTGCACCGAGCGTCGAGCACCGAGCACCGAAGCGTCGAGCGTCGAGCACTGAGCCCCAAGTGCAGAAGCACTAAGCACCAAGCGCAGAAGCGCTGCACAAAGCGCCGAAGCGCTGCACCAAGCGCACAAGCGCTGACACCAAAAGTGCCGGAGCGTGAGCGCTGAAGCGCGAGTACCGAGCGTGGAACGCTAGCACAGACGCCTAAGCATCAGCTGACCCGCCAAGCGGAGACGCTAAGTGCTGGTACAGTGTCTGATGCTGTGCAATACCTACCTGAAAGGTGCTGGGGATTTTGCACGTTGGTGGTTGTCTTCCTCTGTATAGTGAAGGGAATTTTTTATTTTTTTTTGTGGACGCTGCAGAAGGTAAGGGAGTGTAGTGCAATACCACGTGGCGGGAACGCGCCGCGGGGGGGTACACTGCAGAGCAGACTACCCGCACACACACACGGTCTAGCCTAAGTTAGACCGAGGATGCAAAATGCGCGTCGGCCAAGGCCAACGCAACACGCGTCCGAACACACAATATACAATATATATAACAAAATATATATATATACAATAAAATATAAATATATATACAAAATATATATATACAAAAAACCCACACAATAATAATTAAAGGAACAGAGGAAAGATGGAGACCACGAAGAACGTGATGACGAAGCAAAGCGAAAAGGAATATATAATGTTAAACAATATATAATCCTAAATAATAATACAATAACAATAATAATAAACAATAATAACTCCGGAGAGTATGACTGAAATAAACACGGAGAAGGGGATAAACCAGCTTCTCAAGCCTAAGCTTTAGTGAGTACAATCAGTTAAATAGCTCTAAGTCCTACCGCTACTGATGCTGAAGGCAAAAGAGGAAGTGACTCTCCGCGCGCTGCGTATAGTAAGCTCCCAGGGGGGCGGGCTTACACGGCAGCTTGCGCGGAGGCCTATTGGCAGCTTTGACATAAAGCTCAGCCAATCCCTACTGCCTGACGGCAATGTCCCATACCTTGATGGTTATTTTCGACTTGAAAGGGAACTAACTTGCTGCAGCACTCTAGCACAAGCAAGGACTTTGTAAAGAATTGTGTGTTTTGGTTTCCAAATGGAGGCATGGGTGCAAATCTCACTTCTGACAGTTGACTTTTACTTATTTTTAAAATGAATAAATGTGTTCATTTTATTATAAAAGATTTTCAAGGAAATCAACAGCTGATACCAAACTCTTGTCAGCACTCAATACCATTTTAATTTCTGCTCGTCAAACAAGCTCGAGCCACAGCACACAGTGCTGCTGCATCGGGACACAGAGGTGGATTTTAAAGCGACTAAATCAACGAGCTGAGACTACTTTTTGAAGAAATTGAAAACATACCTCTAGTCGAAATATTTGCTATTTAGTTAATCCATTTATTTTTTTGAATTTGCAAATGGCAGACTACATTGCCAAAAATCTGACAATCTGAATTGCTCATATCAAGCTGCGATGTAGCCTATGAGAATCACTGGCATAATTCGAGGGGAATTAGCTCAAATGGTAGAGCGCTCGCTTCGCATGCGAGAAGTAGCGGGATCGATGCCCGCATTCTCCAAATAGTTTTAATATATCTGCGTATTTAGTCCCAACGCATTATGGAGATACATACAGTGTGACAATTCTTTGTAACAGAGTCGCCCGCCCTACATGTGTATTTTAAAGCAGTCTGCTAATTTGTAATATTCCCGCAGACTGAAAAACTGCAGTGCGCCCTCCATCGTATGCCTTGCGAGAAGCACAAAGGGAGATTTTTTATATTTTTTAGCAATTGAAGAGTTTGTGTTAATTGAGAATAAATATAAATGGCTTGAAGTTTGCTTTAATTTGTAACGTGTTTGTAATGAATTAGTGGTTTTTTTACTATCATTGTACTGTATACTAGCTACTGTTGCATGTCCAGGCGCTTGTTATTCAGCTTCCCATATGGTCTAGCGGTTAGGATGCCTGGTATTCACCCAGGTGGCCCTGGTTCGACTCCCAGTATGGGAACTTCTTTGTTATTGTCATTTTGTTACAGAACTGTGGTCATGTGTAATGTTTTTTCATTATGATGATAAACCTACAGTTAATTTAAATTATATATATATATATATATATATATAATATATATATATATATATATATATATATATATATATATATACACAGAATGATGCAATGTATTGACTCTATTCACATCACCTCACATTTCACTGGTTGCCTACGAGGGCTTGAGAGGGATGACGTAAAAGTGAGAGAGAAAGAGCAAAGTTTAAACACATAACATACAACAATCTGACACTCGCTCCGACGGGTCAGGCAGCATCCTCTGGCTGCTGGCATTTAGTGGAACAAGAGACAGGAAGGGGACCAACAGGACAAAAGGACAGATCCTTCGCAACTCAGTGTGGCATCCTCAGGCAGCTAAGCTGTCAGCTGGGCAGCGTGGAGAGCTTAGGAAATGTGTCTCGGGTCCGTTTAGGAGAGACAAAAACAGAGAACCCCCTCCGTTTAGGACAGACGGAAACAGAGAAACGATGGAATGCTGTCAGTAGTGTGCAGTGGCCTGCTATGGAGAGCAGAGAGCTGCTGAATGCAGTGGAAATTGGTATTTGAGAGTTAAGGCGTTTAAGATGATGTCGGAGATGGGTCTGCCTTTGGGCAGAGATGAAGAATGCGTAGATCTGAGGCCTCTGCACAACCTGAGAGGATGAGAATGCGTTGCTCGGAGGCTGCTGCAAAACCTATTGATTTGATCAGGAGCAGTCTAAGAGTGTATTGTCTATTGCGGTGTTGGAGGACTCTTGACTGAAATGTTGATAATCGTAGGACATAGTTTCCGTATGTGCCTGGAAGCTCAAATTGAATGAAATGGACTTTGAAAGTTGTATTAAGTGCCTTGATGAAGTTGGGGGCAAATGACGAAGTGCAAATCCGGGAGCAAGAAGGTTGCAGGAATGGCCTGATGCAAGGAAGCTGGAAAATTAATGTGACAGTGGATTCTTAACATCTCAGAAAGCTGATAAGCATGGCTTCATGACCAGATCCTCGAAGGGAGGGGTTTTGATTTGAAATAATCAAGTTAATATATGAAGCAAAAGAGGTTGAGGCAGGAAGGGACTAAGAATCCCTCGGAAAGACAACGAACTGCAGGAATTGATAGAAAGTTTGGAGTGTGCGAGATTCGCAGCGATAGCAAATCAGTTTAAATTATGTAGTTTGTGGTGTTATGCTGCCATCTCGAGGTTGCGATTGGAATTGAAAACTACTGGCATCAGTGAAGCAGGGTACCATATATTTGGTTATTGCGATTAAAATCCTTGTCTATGGATAAAACGTTTGCTTTAGAACAGTTAGTGATGATATAAGTAAGTTAACGTAGGTCTAGAAGAGGAGCCTGCAGTATTTAGATGTCATAATTCGGCGAGTTGAAGCTCTCATGTTGCAAAAGCGCAGCAGCAGGAGCCAGAAGATTGCAGTAGTGAGGCACAGGCTCGCATTGCCTGTTAAAGCTGCCTGGTCGCCATGGCAACTTACCACTCCCAGTAGTCACTCGATGAGGCGTTGCCGTGGTAACCATGGTCTGTGAGGCGCCGGTGTGAAAGAGTTGCAGTGCAGCGGTGACGTCGGAACAGTCTTTCTGATGAGAACGCAGAGCAAGCTAAGAATGACGCTGCGCTTTGAACGGCGCTGTAGCTGTGCTGGAGACACGAGGGAGCAGAGAAGACTAACGATGGAGCTCCTGCAGAAAAATACAAAAGCTGAATGATGAAAAGAATCACCTGAGCAGGTAGGGAAATAGCTGATATTGTCTACCAGCGCTGAGCAGAGAAATGACCTGCAGTGAAAGGAGCGAACAACAAAAAAACAAACACAAACCAAAAACAAACACAGACGAAGGGCAGAAGCAGTGCTGGGTGTATAAATAGAAAAGAAGGAGAGATTGACATGCAAGCTACCTAACGGGATTGCCCATACCGCTCTGGTCACGCCCTTTTTACCTGAACAAACACAGCAGCGCAAGATAATGGCGGAGAGACTGGAACTTGATTGACAATTTGTTTGTCGCTATATAATCAATAAATTGTATAAATAAATGTCCGGAGACATTCAAATCCAGGCACGTTAAAAAATGAAATATAGTGGAATAGAAATAAGGACGGCTTTGACCTCGACGTGATTTGAACACGCAACCTTCTGACCTGGAGTCAGATGCGCTACCGTTGCGCCACGAAGTCCTGGCATAGTGCATGCTTGTTATGCAATGCTAGAGTGCACAGCGTGATGTGACAGAATGCAATAATGTGTTAATTTACCAAAAAAAGAAACATAAATAAATGTGTAGGTATTTATTTGTGAATAAACTATCTTGCTTCTATGATGGGACCTGAGACCTTACATCCGCAATCTAATGATCGTCCCACCCCAGAGAGACTTTGTCTTGACCAGGGATTAATATAATTTAAAAACAAACTGCAATGGTTCCACGCGATGGGAATGTGAATAGAGTCAAATACATTTGCATCATTCTGTATATATATAATATATATTTTGAGTAACTGTAGCTTTATTATCATATTTAAGACATATAACACATGACCACAGTTCTGTAACAAAATGACAATAACAAGAACGTTCCCATACCGGGAGTCGAACCCGGGCCGCCTGGGTGAAAACCAGGAATCCTAACCGCTAGACCATATGGGAAGCTGAGGAACACACTCATGGACATGCAACAGTAGCTAGTATACAGTACAATGATTGGTAAAAACACAAGAACCGATATTTCATTATAAACACGTTACAAATGAAAGCAAACTTCAAGCCATTATTTTTATTCTCAATTAACACAAACTCTTTAATTGCTAATAAATAAATAAATAAATAATCTCCATTTGTGCTTCTCGGAAGACATACGATGGACGGCGCACTGCAGTTTTTCAGTCTGGGGAATATTACAAATTAGGAGACTGTGCTTTAAAATACACATGTAGGGCGGGCGTCTCTGTTACAAAGAATTGTCACACTTTGTATTTATCTCAAAAATGCGTTGGGACTAAATACGCAGATACGTTAAAACTCTTTGGAGAATGCGGGCATCGATCCCGCTACTTCTCGCATGCTAAGCGAGCGCTCTACCATTTGAGCTAATTCCCCGCGTATTGTGTCAGCGATTCTCATAGGCTACATCGCAGCTTGATATGAGCAATTCAGATTGTCCTAATGTCTGCCATTTGCAAATTCAAAACATTTTTTTTAATTAAATAGCAAATATTTCGACTAGAGGTATATTTTCAATTTCTTCAAAAAGTAGTCTCAGCTCGTTGATTCAGTCGCTTTAAAATCCACCTCTGTGTCCCGATGCAGCAGCGCTGTGTGCTGTGGCTCGAGCTTGTTTGACGAGGCAGACAATGCAAAAATGCCAAAAACTTGCTTTTGTATCACATGACAAACTTAAGGTATGCTTTAACGGCTTGGCTGTCTCAAGTTAGTTTGTATTGTTAATGGAACACCTCGTTGTTGCCCAGTCATTGTATCATATGAAGAAGAGCTTGCCAGGTGGGGGCGACGGTCTGCCAATAAAAGATAAGACTATATTTGCAAGGATCATTTCTAGAGTGAAAATGTTTTGAAGGGATTGGTCTCGGTATCCACCAGGAGGAGTGGGAGTGTTTTCTTCTCAGCACCGAGCTGACAATAAGTTCAGTTGTTTAAATCATGAAGCAAATTTCAAATGGATCACTGCTAATGTTAAAACAATTTAAGAACACTTTAAACAGTAATGTGATTTGCACTACGCAGGACTAGATTGAGCTTAAATAAAGACATTACATCTGAAAATAACTTGTGCTTACCCCCACTTACAAGGAAAGTGTCAAACTTTGTATTCTTCTCATAACGTGTTAGAAAATGTAAACAGCAGTTGGAGAATGCCAAAGTCGATTATCCTAGCATGTTAAACGAGGGCATTTCTCATGTAAGCTACTTCCACTAATAGATCGTTTATACTGTTCTCAAAGGTCCGCATCCCAGCCTGAGACCACGATGCAGTGGTAGACGGAGATGTTTTTCAAAGTAATGTGTTATTTGGAATATTAAAACAATCAAGTTAAATAACACATGTTTGGACACAAAATATTTTTCAGTGACGTTAACAAGTAGTCTGTTTACAACAAAATGCAATCTGTGTTAGGAACACTATTTTAGTCGGATTTAAAATGGAAATTAAAATGGTATTGAGTGCTGAGAAGAGTGTGGTATCAGCTGTTGATTTCCTTGAAACAATCTTTTATAGTAAAATGAACACATTTATTTCTTTTAAAAATAAGTAAAATTGAACTGTCAGAAGTGATGATTTGAACCCACATCTCCACTCGGAGACCAGAACACACAATTCTTTGGAAAGACAGAGTTCTTGTAGATGCCTGTAGATGCCAGGCATTCCGGTTCAGATCTAAAATTCTGTGTCATACAAAAAATCATTTCAAGATCGCGTGGTGGTGATCTCGATCAAAAACTATTACAATGTGAATCAAAAAGGATCTTCTATCTCCATAAATAAATTATAGCGCTTTGAGATTAGATATGTTACTAGCGGATTGTTTAGAAATGTACTTAATTATATTAAAGCTGTTCTAAAAAAGAATGTTATCTCGAAAATGGAGTCTTGTCAAGCCGAAATAGCGTTAGACTGAAAATCTAAAGGTCCCTGGTTTGATCCAGGTTTCGGCAAACAGCAAGAATTTTTTTGTTTTGTATTATTTTGAACTAAAAAACAGAGCACAATTTTTTCTTCAGAGTAATTGGAAGAAATAACAACCTATCAGAGTGCCATTTTCTAATGTGATTAAGAAATGCAAAAAGCATCGTCCCTGGGTGGGCTTGAACCACCAACCTTTCGGTTAACAGCCGAACGCGCTAACCGATTGCGCCACAGAGACCAACCTGTCAATCTACAAAAACTAACTTGCTGCAGCACTCTAGCACAAGCAAGGACTTTGTAAAGAATTGTGTGTTGGTTTCCAAATGGAGGTGTGGGTTCAAATCCCACTCTGACAGTTGACTTTTACTTATTTTTAAAATGAATAAATGTGTTCATTTTATTATAAAAGATTTTCAAGGAAATCAACAGCTGATACCAAACTCTTGTCAGCACTCAATACCATTTCAATTTCTGCCTCGTCAAACAAGCTCGAGCCACAGCACACAGCGCTGCTGCATCGGGACAGAAGTGGATTTTAAAGCGACTGAATCAATGAGCTAAGACTACTTTTTGAAGAAATTGAAAACATACCTCTAGTCGAAATATTTGCTTTTTAGTTAATCCATTTATTTTTTGAATTTGCAAATGGCAGACTACATTGCCAAAAATGACAATCTGAATTGCTCATATCAAGCTGCGATGTAGCCTATGACAATCACTGGCATAATTCGAGGGGAATTAGCTCAAATGGTAGAGCGCTCGCTTCGCATGCGAGAAGTAGCGGATCGATGCCCGCATTCTCCAAATAGTTTTAATATATCTGCGTATTTAGTCCCAACGCATTATGGAGATACATACAGTGTGACAATTCTTTGTAACAGAGTCGCCCGCCCTACATGTGTATTTTAAAGCAGTCTGCTAATTTGTAATATTCCCGCAGACTGAAAAACTGCAGTGCGCCGTCCATCGTATGCCTTCCGAGAAGCACAAAGGGAGATTTTTTTATATTTTTTAGCAATTGAAGAGTTTGTGTTAATTGAGAATAAATATAAATGGCTTGAAGTTTGCTTTAATTTGTAACGTTTGTAATGAATGTGGTTTTTACCATCATTGTACTGTATACTAGCTACTGTTGCATGTTCAGGAGTTTGTTAATCAGCTTCCCATATGGTCTAGCGGTTAGGATTCCTGGTTTTCACCCAGGTGGCCCGGGTTCGACTCCGGTATGGGAACTTCTTTGTTATTGTCATTTTGTTACAGAACTGTGGTCATGTGTAATGTTTTTTCATTATGATGATAAACCTACAGTTACTTTAAATTATATATATGTATATATATATATATATATATATATATATATATATATATATATATATATATATATATATACACAGAATGATGCAATGTATTTGACTCTATTCACATCACCTCACATTTCACTGGTTGCCTACGAGGGCTTGAGAGGGGGTGACGTAAAAGTGAGAGAGAAAGAGCAAAGTTTAAACACATAACATACAACAATCTGACACTCGCTCCCGACGGGTCAGGCAGCATCCTCTGGCTGCTGGGCATTTAGTGGAACAAGAGACAGGAAGGGGACCAACAGGACAAAAGGACAGATCCTTCGCAACTCAGTGCGGCATCCTCAGGCAGCTAAGCTGTCAGCTGGGCAGCGTGGAGAGCTTAGGAAATGTGTCTAGGGTCCGTTTAGGACACACGGAAACAGAGAAACGATGGAATGCTGTCAGTAGTGTGCAGTGGCCTGCTGTAGAGAGCAGAGAGCTGCTGAATGCAGTGGAAATTGGTATTTGAGAGTTAAGGCGTTTAAGATGATGTCGGAGATGGGTCTGCCTTTGGGCAGAGATGAAGAATGCGTAGATCTGAGGCCTCTGCACAACCTGAGAGGATGAGAATGCGTTGCTCGGAGGGCTGCTGCAAAACCTATTGATTTGATCAGGAGCAGTCTAAGAGTGTATTGTCTATTGCGGTGTTGGAGGACTCTTGACTGAAATGTTGATAATCGTAGGACATAGTTTCCGTATGTGCCTGGAAGCTCAAATTGAATGAAATGGACTTTGAAAGTTGTATTAAGTGCCTTGATGAAGTTGGGGGCAAATGACGAAGTGCAAATCCGGGAGCAAGAAGGTTGCAGGAATGGCCTGATGCAAGGAAGCTGGAAAATTAATGTGACAGTGGATTCTTAACATCTCAGAAAGCTGATAAGCATGGCTTCATGACCAGATCCTCGAAGGGAGGGGTTTTGATTTGAAATAATCAAGTTAATATATGAAGCAAAAGAGGTTGAGGCAGGAAGGGACTAAGAATCCCTCGGAAAGACAACGAACTGCAGGAATTGATAGAAAGTTTGGAGTGTGCGAGATTCGCAGCGATAGCAAATCAGTTTTAAATTATGTAGTTTGTGGTGTTATGCTGCCATCTCGAGGTTGCGATTGGAATTGAAACTACTGGCATCAGTGAAGCAGGGTACCATATATTTGGTTATTGCGATTAAAATCCTTGTCTATGGATAAAACGTTTGCTTTAGAACAGTTAGTGATGATATAAGTAAGTTAACGTAGGTCTAGAAGAGGAGCCTGCAGTATTTAGATGTCATAATTCGGCGAGTTGAAGCTCTCATGTTGCAAAAGCGCAGCAGCAGGAGCCAGAAGATTGCAGTAGTGAGGCACAGGCTCGCATTGCCTGTTAAAGCTGCCTGGTCGCCATGGCAACTTACCACTCCCAGTAGTCACTCGATGAGGCGTTGCCGTGGTAACCATGGTCTGTGAGGCGCCGGTGTGAAAGAGTTGCAGGTGCAGCGGTGACGTCGGAACAGTCTTTCTGATGAGAACGCAGAGCAAGCTAAGAATGACGCTGCGCTTTGAACGGCGCTGTAGCTGTGCTGGAGACACGAGGGAGCAGAGAAGACTAACGATGGAGCTCCTGCAGAA
>NW_026708374.1:10000-63935 GCF_902713425.1 Acipenser ruthenus | reverse complement strand
ACAGTGTCCTGCAGAGTCTGCCTGTCTGCCCTCGACATTGTGTGAGGGCGTTTGTATCTGAGAATCAGGACTAGCTTCTCGTGATGAATGGGTTGCTGGCTGGAACATTTCTTTATGTAGTTCAGCATGTTAGTTCACATGTAGCTGACAGTGTGGATGTGCTCATCTTGCATTGCGAGTGTCAGCTGGTTCATGACTACAGTAATTCATGACGACAGTAACCTGCAAGTCACAGCTTGCACAGGTTCATCAACATTGTCAGTTATTGTCTGTACTTGTATCCTCATGTATCCAGTGTGCGCAGTGCTGTAGCAGACAGTGAGGAGTAGTGGAGCAACAATCAATCCATTTATCCATCCTCTGCCCTTATATTTCCCGAGCTGCGATTACATATTGTTGAATCGATGCATGAGATGAGAGCCCAGTTTGGAGTCTGCTGCTGCCGCTGTCCCAGGAAAAAACAAAGAAAGAAATCCAAAAAGAGCCAGATGGCCAGTGCATCTTTCTTTCCCTGAAAAACCAACCAAGCGTGGAGTTCTTAGGGAACCCCGACCCCGACCCCGACCCCCCCTGTACAGCATAATCCTGTGTTGGGGTTTGGTTTAATCAAAAACACTTCTCTTTAAGTATTTTTTATTTGTTTGAAATGTTGCTATGTTGTTTTATGCTACCAATTATGTATGTTATTGCCCCCATTCATTATTTTATGTGCGCACACAAGGTTACTGTGCCTTCATGGTTTTAATATAACTGTGTGTATGTCAGTTGCTTTTTATTGTTACAGTAAATAACTAAGCAGTTACAGTTTATTTATTTATTTACTTTTATTGCATTTATAGAGCACGCTTTATACAAGCTTATAACCAAACATGTCAACTTTGGAAAGCCACAAAACGACTCTTTGAAGATGGCTACCCACAAAAAACATGCAAAACATTAATTAAACACGAGGTAAAGTCTCTTCAATCTTTTATTAAAAAGCATAATAATTATAAAATTATACTTCAGTTACAATTGAAAAAACTTGCCATATACACCTTGACCGCCACGGGCAGACAGTCTTACACCTTCAATTAGCACAAGGTAAGATAAGGTAAAGTCTATGTTCATATACGATGATACTCTACAGAAGTACATCATTCTCAGTGTGTAAGCTTGTGCTTCAACATCCTTACTTTGGTAAACACACTTCTCTCACACACTCAATCGCACTCATTTTAAATAGGCAACACAGTAAAGGAGGATAAAGGATTTTATTATTGACAGACAACTTATTGTGCTAGGAGCCATACATAGAATTACATCATGATGTAAAATTACATTAGATTTTTACACCTTTGAATATGTGACAGCGTGTATACAATTATGCCTACATCATAAACCCTAATCATTTGAAAAATTTAAATACGTCAGTGAAATGACACATTAACAAACACATATAGCGTAAGAAAAAGTCATCTTCATCACTGATCTCATACACAGTAACTTCTGAAGACGTGGGGCGTGCAGCTAATGTAAAGAGTGTCTCTTCACTTTGTGAGGAATGGCAGAACAATAAAAAAAGATTTCATTTTACAAAACATAAAGGTCAGCTTGTAACAACACAGTTCTGCTTCCTGAGCTGAAGCTGATACACCATCCAACTCCTCCTTAACCATGTGGGCCTGGCTGAAAGGAAAACCTGCCCGTTACTGGCCCAGGCAGGGGGGCCGCTGGGTCCCTCCTACACGTCCTCGCTGCGTGTGCTGACGCCCCCCAAAGCACACATGCACAGCATGAGGCAGCACCCCCCCAGCAGCAGCACCCCCACAATGATGTAGACCAGCGTGGTGCTCCAAAATGCAAACAGGTACAGAGTCTTGTTGCAGTACTTCATCTCCTGACTACCAGGACTGTATGAAGGCTCATATATGGAGTAGATCCAGACATTCCCTGCAGACAAACCCAGTGGTTAAAACATGTAAATAGCAGTAATCATTATCATCCTCATCAATAATAATAATAATAATAATAATAATAATAATAATAATAATAAATCACAACACTGAACTGCTGATGAAAACACATGATAACCACACTGGCTTTCATCACAAGTTAAGTATAACAGTGACAGGGCTCTGTAATTAAATATAAAAGTTAAAACTTCACAGTACAGCCTAGACCTGCTCTGCAAGAGTGGAATCTTTATGTAAAACCTGGGCTGGGCCGGACTGCTCGGCAATAGGACTCTCCAAATCCTTTGAAACACGAGGCAAGCAAGCTGTTAAACGGGCGACATTTTCAAACAAGTTTCTCTGTGAATAGTTCAGTATTAGATAAGCTGCCTAGGAAAAAAATTGCTGAACACTGTAGCCTACAGCAGGCTCTCTGAAGCTCCCAGGAAGCTTTGCTCAGTTAAGGCTGTGCGCCACACTCACCTGTGATAAACCAAATGAACAGGAAAAGGGAGGCCAGCGAGTTCCAGGTGTTGATGAGGTTGCGGCAAAAGGTTGCCCCCTCCTCCCCCCCTTGCCCCTGGGGCACACAAGACACCAGATCCAGGACGAGCACAAACACCCCCGACACAATGAGGTATATGGGAATGTAGGGCTGCACAGGACAGTCGTTCCAGTACAGAGACCCTGCAACACACCCAAGAGTCTCTCAATACAGACCCTGCAACACACCCAAGAGTCTCTCAATACAGACCCTGCAACACACCCAAGAGTCTCTCAATACAGACCCTGCAACACACCCAAGAGTCTCTCAATACAGACCCTGCAACACACCCAAGAGTCTCTCAATACAGACCCTGCAACACACCCAAGAGTCTCTCAATACAGACCCTGCAACACACCCAAGAGTCTCTCAATACAGACCCTGCAACACACCCAAGAGTCTCTCAATACAGACCCTGCAACACACCCAAGAGTCTCTCAATACAGACCCTGCAACACACCCAAGAGTCTCTCAATACAGACCCTGCAACACACCCAAGAGTCTCTCAATACAGACCCTGCAACACACCCAAGAGTCTCTCAATACAGACCCTGCAACACACCCAACAGTCTCTCAATACAGACCCTGCAACACACCCAAGAGTCTCTCAATACAGACCCTGCAACACACCCAAGAGTCTCTCAATACAGACCCTGCAACACACCCAAGAGTCTCTCAATACAGACCCTGCAACACACCCAACAGTCTCTCAATACAGACCCTGCAACACACCCAACAGTCTCTCAATACAGACCCTGCAACACACCCAACAGTCTCTCAATACAGACCCTGCAACACACAACAGCATCCTCCAGGTTTACAGCTCAAAGCTTCCTCCCTGACACGGATCACGTGCAGTAGAGGGAATATTCTCACCTATAGCAATCTGAGCGATTGGCAGGGCGGTCGCGATGATCTTGGACAGCACTGCGATGGAAACAAAGAGAAGTCATGAGGTCATGGTTCCAGACCTTGCAATGCACAGGCCAGCTGCAACACAAAAACTAAAACATCACTGCACATCCCCTGCAGCACCAGGGAAAGGATCAGGGACACAGCACTGTCACACAGTTTGGAAGGCTGTTCAGTCCCAGCTCTTAGAATTCACCACACAAGCTCAAAGCAGGTAAAGCAAGTTTACATAAAACTGGTAAAAATTGAATTTGGTTTAATCAAAGCAGCATTTTAAATTCAAATCCATGAATATGCTCTAAAAATCTCACCGGAGACCCTGGGAGGCACAGAGGGGGGGCTGGGCATGCGGTTCAGCAGGTTCCTGCGATCATCCATCTTCACCAGCAGCTCAGAGTCCTGAAGAACATCAGCATTACTCACTGAGGCACTCATAGCAGCGTCACAGCTTTATCACATGAGATCTTTATAAGAGCAACAGCAAAAACCACACCACTCAACAGACCAGCACACACACACACACAGACAAACAGGAAACTAAAAACCCTTTCACAACAATCTGCATGAAAGAAAGAGAGCACAAGAAAGAGAGAGGAGAGGGAGAGTAAGAAGAGAGGGAGAGCACGAGTAAGAATTCTTCACCAGCTGGTTTCCATTCATTGCAGAGCAGGAGTGTAAATAAAGCATCTCCAGGCTGTGCTGCAGCTTAGGAAGCAAAGCTCTTTAATAGAGTGTCCTGTGCTGCCTGAGAGAGCACAGTTATCATAGCAAAGTGTTATCACATCTGTCCTAATAATAAAAAAAAATAGTGCAAACTGTGCACTGCTTAATGAATATATGACCGTTACACAAGACTGGTTTAATACTCTCATCAATAACCCAAATGAACCTCGCCCTGCGTCTCTCAGGGCTCCAGCGCTTCAATCACATGACTGCTTCAGTTTGGTAACACTATTTCACAAACAAGATGAGAGGCAGAGATATACAGAGGGGGGGGGGAGGCAGAGATATACAGAGGGGGGGGAGGCAGAGATATACAGAGGGGGGAGGGGGAGGCAGAGATATACACGGGGGGGGGGGGGGGGGAGGCAGAGATATACAGAGGGAGGGGGGGGGAGGCAGAGATATACACGGGGGGGGGGGGGGGGGGGAGGCAGAGATATACAGAGGGGGGAGGGGGAGGGGGAGGGGGAAGCTTCATTATACCAGCTCGGCCAAACCTGGTTGAAGACTAAACTATACTTAGAAATCAAAAGCAAGGATTTCAGTTTTAAAACGGCACACCATTAGTTTTAGTTAACATTTCAGAGTATACGGAATGCATCGTGTAGCATTGTAAACTGCAGCACCCCCCTCAATGTACTACAGTGAGCATATATTATATGCAGAGATGACAGAAAACATACGCGGTGTAAAACTGGAGAAGGTGCGGTAGGGCTTTAGATCGAGACATTTCAACACGGCTCCGCTGTTGAAATAAACTTTGTTTCAACAAGCTAGGGCCTACAGCGAGAAACAAAAACGAAAACAAAAAAACGAGGAAGAGCGAGTTTTCGGAAAGCAAAAGCAAGTACTGTTTTTATTTTGTTTTAATTAAAAGTTTCTGACCTGCTTTAATTCGTGTTCCTGTTTCTTCTCTCGGCTTTCTCTGTCGAGGGCGGAGCTGCAACTAAGCGCAGCTCATCGACGCAGTGAAAGTAGAATCGAAACTGCGTGACTTCTAACCCTGATAAAACTCACACGATGCGAAACGGGCTGTCCTAAAGACTTACTCTGTGCTACAGCGCGCTGACATGCGCTCATAAACAACACATCTATAATATAGAAAACACACGGACCCGCCCTTCTGTAACGTGGAAACATGTGATCGACGTGTCTGCTGTTTTTGATTAAACCGCAGACTCAGCTGCCCTGTGCGGTCTCTGCCTTTGTGTGGGTCGGCTGCACTCGCCCTCGTCTCTTCACTCGCCCGCTCGTCCATCAGAAAACGGCAGAGAGCCGCGGGACAAAGAAAAGTCACAGAAATACAAATGTTATAAAATAAACAGATACAAGTTTAAAGTCAAATTGCCAAACAGTGCGGTCCTGGGACTCAGCTGCTGCAACTGAGGTGCTGCTGGCGTTGCTAAGCAACCGGAAAAGCCCTTAACGCGTTACACGTGTTGCTAGTTGAACTATCAGGGCCAGACCTTTTTTCAATATATCAAGTCTCTGTAAATGCCCTCTATAATAAAACTGGTAAACTACCAAACATGTTATTAGAAATGTGTGTGTGTTTGTGTGTGTGTGTGTAGGGGGCTGATTGGTGTGTGTGTGGGGGGGGGGGGGGGGCTGCTTGGTGTGTGTTGGTGTGGTGGAGGGGGGGCAGTTTGGCTGCATATCCCTGTTCATGTTTTCACACAAAACTTTTCCTTTAAAGTATTTTTATTTTTATAAAGGTACAAATATTTCACAAAGGCAGCAGTCTCACATAATCACTTATTGATACTGTTTATCCACGTCTGGCATTTGTCTTTCTAATAAAGTTACCAGTAATCCTGAATCTCAATAGTTACATTGAGTACAGACAGTCCTGTCACAGCAAGACGTTACAATGAGGGTCCAGCACTCTCATTACATTGAGTACAGACAGTCCTGTCACAGCAGGACGTTACAATGAGGGTCCAGCACTCTCATTACATTGAGTACAGACAGTCCTGTCACAGCAGGACGTTACAATGAGGGTCCAGCACTCTCATTACATTGAGTACAGACAGTCCTGTCACAGCAAGACGTTACAATGAGGGTCCAGCACTCTCATTACATTGAGTACAGACAGTCCTGTCACAGCAGGACGTTACAATGAGGGTCCAGCACTCTCATTACATTGAGTACAGACAGTCCTGTCACAGCAGGACGTTACAATGAGGGTCCAGCACTCTCATTACATTGAGTACAGACAGTCCTGTCACAGCAGGACGTTACAATGAGGGTCCAGCACTCTCATTACATTGAGTACAGACAGTCCTGTCACAGCAGGACGTTACAATGAGGGTCCAGCACTCTCATTACATTGAGTACAGACAGTCCTGTCACAGCAGGACGTTACAATGAGGGTCCAGCACTCTCATTACATTGAGTACAGACAGTCCTGTCACAGCAGGACGTTACAATGAGGGTCCAGCATTCATTTCAATGGCTCAGTGTTGCATTGTGGTGTCTTGGCCAGTTGATAGATTGTCACTCATTGAGGTTTCAGGTACATCCAGTGTTGCAGTGTGTTGCATGGCCAGCAGATGGCACTCAGAGCTCAGTCAGATTGTCACTAGAGGATGTTTCAATGAGGACTGAGCCAGTGGTTCTGTGTTTTGACTTGTCCTGTAAACTCAGCACGTGGATCCTCCCTATTTCATTCTCAGCAGCTTCGACAGAAACCCGGCCGAGTAACGCATCCTGGAGCACTCCCTTCGACCACACCTGCACAGCACAGAGAGTGAGAGAGTGAACACACACCTGCACAGCACAGAGAGTGAGAGAGTGAACACACACCTGCACAGCACAGAGAGTGAGAGAGTGAACACACACCTGCACAGCACAGAGAGTGAGAGAGTGAACACACACCTGCACAGCACAGAGAGTGAGAGAGTGAACACACACCTGCACAGCACAGAGAGTGAGAGAGTGAACACACACCTGCACAGCACAGAGAGTGAGAGAGTGAACACACACCTGCACAGCACAGAGAGTGAGAGAGTGAACACACACCTGCACAGCACAGAGAGTGAGAGAGTGAACACAGACCTGTACAACACCGTGTGAGTGTGCGAGGAGTATGTAAAGTGTTGGTGCGCACCTCGATCCTGATTGGTCTCCTCGGATTCTGCCGGTAGAACACAGCCTTCAGGTCAAATTCCGGCCTGCTGGTGGATTTGAACACGCGTGACTTTACCGTGTTCCCTTCACACCTCATCACAGCGTACACGTCAGGGTCTGTGGATACAAACACTGAGAGAGAGAAGCCAGGACTGCAGCACCATGAGAGAGAGAGAGAGAGAGAGAGAGTCTCACCTCTAGCAGCCCCCCTGGGTCTCAGCCCTGCTGCACTCTGCAGGTTGATGGTTGTGACTCGACGCAGATCCCCACCCAAACAGCAGCTCCAGAGTGAGGGGTGGGGCTGGTCCAGAGCCAGCTCCCTGAGAGAGAGAACAGAAAACACAGAGTGACACAGAGAGGCACACTAACTCACTCACTCACTCACTCACTCACTCTCACTCTCTCACTCTCTCACCTCAAGCTGGCAGGTGTCTTAGTGAAGAGCCGCAGCAGGAAGCTGGCCTGGGCCCCGGGTGCGAAGGTGGTTGTTATGATGATGTAGCGGCCCTGAGTGAGCTCTGCACGCAGGAACACGCTGCGGGAGTCCATGTACACTGAGCTCGCTGCCTTGGGGGGGATCATGTGCAGCCGACACTCGCGATTCACCTCCACCTGCCAGAGAGACAGCCGTCAGGGGCACCCCTTTCCCTCTCCCTCTCCCTCTCCCTCTCTCCCTCTCCCTCTCCCTCTCTCCCTGTCCCCTCTCCCTCTCTCCCCCCTCTCACCCGGAACACCTCGAAGCCGATGGCCAGGTTCTCTCCTCCTCCCTCGCTCCTCAGCGCTCGCTTGTCCTCCTGCTGCAGACAGATCAGAGCCGTGTCCGACTCGCGCTCCACGTCAAACATGAACTGAGAACCAGAACACAACACAGGAGACTGGTTCAGGAGCATCTCTTTCTCTCTCCCCTCTCTCATTGCCAGTCCCCCTCTCTCCTCTCCTCTCCCCCTCGCCCTCTCCTCACCTGTGGGTTCTGCAGGAAGCTGGCTCTGTTGTTGATGCAGCCCCCGCTGCGGTTGCTCAGCTCGGTCTCTCCTCTCCTCCACTCTCCGAGCAGCTTTGCCTCCAGCCAGCTCTTGTGGAAGCTCAGCAGCGTTGTGTTGATTCTCCGGCACACGACCATGTCTGTGAAATAGCGGCAGAAATCCTCAAAGTCCATCCTGAAAAAAAACAATCACATAAAAACTCTGACCTACCCTATCCATCAATAATAATAATAATAATAATAATAATAATAATAATAATAATGATGATGATGATGATGATGATGATGATGATGATGATGATGATGATGATGATGATGATGATGATGATGCAGGCAGTCATTTACCAGAACTCGCCATCGTCTCGGACTGTGACTCCCATCTTCTCTCTCTCACTCTTACTGATCTGCTGCCACTGCTGTGACCTGAAGAGGGAGATAAACACATTAACACAGAGCCATGGCCAGCGAGCCTGGACAGACATACACACACAAGCAGAGACACACACTGAGAGTTATACTGTACAGACAGACAGACAGAGAGAAAAGGAGAGATGGACAAACAGAGAGCTGGATAGACAGACAGGACTGACTCGTCGCTCCAGGCCCCGCTCCACTCAGTGGTACCCCAGGGGTTCCTCATGCGGATCATGTAGAGCCGGCTGGTTCTGAAGAGGGAGAGCAGGCCGGTCCCCAGGCGCACCTTCCTGACATCCGTCACTCCGTACGCATGACCTTTCACCAGACCACAGCCCAGTCGAGACTCCAGAGCCTCCCCCTGCATGGGCTGGAGAGAGGAGAGGAGATGAGAGAGGAATGGAGAGGTGACCATAGAGAGGAGAGATAAGAACTCGTACAGAGGAGGGAGGTACTGACCCGAATGGAGCAGCTGATGAGCGCTCCTCTGGAGTGGGCCTTGGTCAGGTTCTGGTAGAGCTGCTTCCTCTTGTCCAGGTCCTCTACGAAACCGTCCCGGTCCAAACAGATCGGTTCTGAGATCCCTCCTGTGAAATCAACCAGTGCCTCAGCCGTGTTTCCGCCTTCCAGAGCCTCGTAGCATCCATTCAACCTGAGAGGGGATGGGGAGAGAGGAGAGGAGAGGAGAGGAGGAGAGAGGTGAGAGAGACACCTTCCAGAGCCTCGTAGCATCCATTCAACATGAGAGGGGATGGGGAGAGCGGAGAGGAGAGGAGAGGAGAGGGGGAGAGAGGTGAGAGAGACACCTTCCAGAGCCTCGCAGCATCCATTCAAATTGAGAGGGAGGGAGAGGTAGAGTTAGACGTAGTGGGATAGAGGGAGGGGGAGGGGGAGGGGGAGAAGAACGGAGAGACAGGGCTCCCTCTTACTTGGCGTATGCTTTCTCCAGCAGCGCGCACCAGAACTCAGCCTTGTTACTGGAGCTGCAGAACAGCAGCCCCCCCACCTCGCTGACGGGGAGCCGGTCATCAATCACCACGTCCGTCCAGAAGCCCAAGCGCCAGAACCGGAAGTGAAAGATCCCGGCGTGGCGCTCCGGACGCCTCGGATTCCAGTCCTGCTCGCGGTGAGACGGGATCACCTGGGAAAGAGGGAGCTGGGATTACCCGGGAATCAGAAAGGGGGGCTGGGATTACCCGGGAATCAGAAAGGGGGGCTGGGATTACCCGGGAATCAGAAAGGGGGGCTGGGATTACCCGGGAATCAGAAAGGGGGGCTGGGATTACCCGGGAATCAGAAAGGGGGGCTGGGATTACCCGGGAATCAGAAAGGGGGGCTGGGATTACCCGGGAATCAGAAAGGGGGGCTGGGATTACCCGGGAATCAGAAAGGCAGGGGGAGGCAATGCGAGGGGATTTTTGCTTTATTCACAGATGTGTTGCAGATAGTTTCTGGAGGGCGATGGTTCTCTCGCTCACCTTCTTCCAGACAGATGGCTGTGTGGCGAGACAGGAAGTAGCCGCCACCAGCCAGCAGTTTCCCAGACTGCCCTGGTGTAGGTCACGGGCGCTGATTCCATCCACAAAGAGGCGCGGGGCCCTGCAGAGCTCCTGGGATACAGAGAGGAGAGAGAGGACTCTGACACACAGTAACACTGACACAAACTGACACAGGTTAGTGTGTCTCTCCTGTGCTGCACGGCTTGTTCATGCTGGTGTTTCGATTGCATCGCTGACACAGTGCCCGGGTAGCATTAGAGACAGTGTGCAGGGCTGGAGGAGCGGCACACGCTCTGCCTGTCTGCTCTCCTCTTCAATTTACATTTACAGACTCAGCAAGTAACATGAGATGCAATCCTGGAGCGAGAGACGGGTCTGGTATCAAAACAGCAATCAGCAAGATCACAGCAAGCACACGCACACACACACACGCGCACACACACACACACTCACACACTCACACACTGACACTCACACTGACACAATGACACACAGACACAGACACGCACACTGACACTGACACGCCCACACACACACACACTCACACACACACTCACACTGACACTCACTCACACAGACACACTCACACAGTGAGAAACTCACACTCAGTGTGTGTCTGTTCCGCACAGTGACAGATTGCTCCTGGTCTCAGTGTGTGTCAGTGTGTAGCTCTGTGACAGATTGCTCCTGGTCTCAGTGTGTGTCGTTGTGTAGCTCTGTGACAGATTGCTCCTGGTCTCAGTGTGTGTCGTTGTGTAGCTCTGTGACAGATTGCTCCTGGTCTCAGTGTGTGTCAGTGTGTAGCTCTGTGACAGATTGCTCCTGGTCTCAGTGTGTGTCAGTGTGTAGCTCTGTGACAGATTGCTCCTGGTCTCAGTGTGTGTCGTTGTGTAGCTCTGTGACAGATTGCTCCTGGTCTCAGTGTGTGTCGTTGTGTAGCTCTGTGACAGATTGCTCCTGGTCTCAGTGTGTGTCAGTGTGTAGCTCTGTGACAGATTGCTCCTGGTCTCAGTGTGTGTCAGTGTGTAGCTCTGTGACAGATTGCTCCTGGTCTCAGTGTGTGTCAGTGTGTAGCTCTGTGACAGATTGCTCCTGGTCTCAGTGTGTGTCGTTGTGTAGCTCTGTGACAGATTGCTCCTGGTCTCAGTGTGTGTCAGTGTGTAGCTCTGTGACAGATTGCTCCTGGCGTCAGTGTTGCAGGTTTGGTCTCAGTTATGAGGGTGACAGATGTCCCAGTATAATTTAACTCCCAGCATGTGGTGTCTTAAAATAACAGGGTGTCGAATCAGTAATAGAGCGAGCCGGCTCAGACTGATAACTGCAGAGCACATTAACCCCTTTGAGACCAGGACCGGGGGGTTAGACTGGGGGGGGGGGGGTAGTTAACGCAGCTCTCTGCCCCCCTGCCCCTGACAGCTGGTTACCTGGGGTCTCTTCCACTGCAGGTCTGCAGGGGGTGCTCTCCTGTAGAACAGGGACTCTGCACACGGGGGGAACAGGGGGTCCTCAAACTGCACCCCTCGATTCAGGCAACTGCGCTTCAGCTTGTGATAGTTCTGACCTTTGAAATGCCTCACACGCTCCGACATCCTGAATACTCCTGGAAAACAGAGAGAGAGAGAGAGATTAGGGTCATGTGTTCAGGTAATAACCATGTCTCTTATGGTATAAGAGTCTCTCTCATTACAGATTCACTGTCAACTTGCCCAATCAAAGCACTCACCAGAGACAGAGCAGCTCAGTTAGACTCTATGAGCACGTGCAGGAGTGTGGAGCTCAGTTTAGACTCTGTGAGCGCGTGCAGGAGTGTGCAGCTCAGTTTAGACTCTGTGAGCGCGTGCAGGAGTGTGTAGCTCAGTTAGACTCTATGAGCGCGTGCAGGAGTGTGCAGCTCAGTTTAGACTCTGTGAGCGCGTGCAGGAGTGTGCAGCTCAGTTTAGACTCTGTGGAGGTGTGCAGGAGTGTGCAGCTCAGTTAGACTCTGTGAGCGCGTGCAGGAGTGTGCAGCTCAGTTTAGACTCTGTGGAGGTGTGCAGGAGTGTGCAGCTCAGTTTAGACTCTGTGAGCGCGTGCAGGAGTGTGTAGCTCAGTTAGACTCTATGAGCGCGTGCAGGAGTGTGCAGCTCAGTTTAGACTCTGTGGAGGTGTGCAGGAGTGTGCAGCTCAGTTTAGACTCTGTGAGCGCGTGCAGGAGTGTGCAGCTCAGTTTAGACTCTGTGGAGGTGTGCAGGAGTGTGCAGCTCAGTTAGACTCTGTGAGCGCGTGCAGGAGTGTGCAGCTCAGTTTAGACTCTGTGAGCGCGTGCAGGAGTGTGCAGCTCAGTTTAGACTCTGTGAGCGCGTGCAGGAGTGTGCAGCTCAGTTTAGACTCTGTGGAGGTGTGCAGGAGTGTGTAGCTCAGTTTAGACTCTGTGAGCGCGTGCAGGAGTGTGCAGCTCAGTTTAGACTCTGTGAGCGCGTGCAGGAGTGTGCAGCTCAGTTTAGACTCTGTGGAGGTGTGCAGGAGTGTGCAGCTCAGTTAGACTCTGTGAGCGCGTGCAGGAGTGTGCAGCTCAGTTTAGACTCTGTGGAGGTGTGCAGGAGTGTGTAGCTCAGTTAGACTCTGTGAGCGTGTGCAGGAGTGTGCAGCTCAGTTTAGACTCTGTGGAGGTGTGCAGGAGTGTGCAGCTCAGTTTAGACTGTGAGCGTGTGCAGGAGTGTGCAGCTCAGTTTAGACTGTGAGCGCGTGCAGGAGTGTGCAGCTCAGTTTAGACTCTGTGGAGGTGTGCAGGAGTGTGGAGCTCAGTTTAGACTCTGTGGAGGTGTGCAGGAGTGTGGAGCTCAGTTTAGACTCTGTGGAGGTGTGCAGGAGTGTGTAGCTCAGTTTAGACTCTGTGGAGGTGTGCAGGAGTGTGTAGCTCAGTTTAGACTCTGTGGAGGTGTGCAGGAGTGTGCAGCTCAGTTTAGACTCTGTGAGCGCGTGCAGGAGTGTGCAGCTCAGTTTAGACTCTGTGAGCGCGTGCAGGAGTGTGCAGCTCAGTTAGACTCTGTGGAGGTGTGCAGGAGTGTGCAGCTCAGTTTAGACTCTGTGGAGGTGTGCAGGAGTGTGCAGCTCAGTTAGACTCTGTGAGCGCGTGCAGGAGTGTGCAGCTCAGTTAGACTCTGTGGAGGTGTGCAGGAGTGTGTAGCTCAGTTTAGACTCTGTGGAGGTGTGCAGGAGTGTGCAGCTCAGTTTAGACTCTGTGAGCGTGTGCAGGAGTGTGCAGCTCAGTTTAGACTCTGTGAGCGCGTGCAGGAGTGTGCAGCTCAGTTTAGACTCTGTGGAGGTGTGCAGGAGTGTGTAGCTCAGTTTAGACTCTGTGGAGGTGTGCAGGAGTGTGCAGCTCAGTTTAGACTCTGTGAGCGCGTGCAGGAGTGTGCAGCTCAGTTTAGACTCTGTGAGCGCGTGCAGGAGTGTGCAGCTCAGTTTAGACTCTGTGGAGGTGTGCAGGAGTGTGTAGCTCAGTTTAGACTCTGTGGAGGTGTGCAGGAGTGTGCAGCTCAGTTAGACTCTGTGGAGGTGTGCAGGAGTGTGCAGCTCAGTTAGACTCTGTGGAGGTGTGCAGGAGTGTGCAGCTCATTTAGACTCTGTGGAGGTGTGCAGGAGTGTGCAGCTCAGTTAGACTCTGTGGAGGTGTGCAGGAGTGTGCAGCTCAGTTAGACTCTGTGGAGGTGTGCAGGAGTGTGCAGCTCAGTTAGACTCTGTGAGCGCGTGCAGGAGTGTGCAGCTCAGTTTAGACTCTGTGAGCGTGTGCAGGAGTGTGCAGCTCAGTTAGACTCTGTGGAGGTGTGCAGGAGTGTGCAGCTCAGTTTAGACTCTGTGGAGGTGTGCAGGAGTGTGCAGCTCAGTTTAGACTCTGTGGAGGTGTGCAGGAGTGTGTAGCTCAGTTTAGACTCTGTGGAGGTGTGCAGGAGTGTGCAGCTCAGTTTAGACTCTGTGGAGGTGTGCAGGAGTGTGTAGCTCAGTTTAGACTCTGTGGAGGTGTGCAGGAGTGTGCAGCTCAGTTAGACTCTGTGGAGGTGTGCAGGAGTGTGCAGCTCAGTTTAGACTCTGTGGAGGTGTGCAGGAGTGTGCAGCTCAGTTAGACTCTGTGGAGGTGTGCAGGAGTGTGCAGCTCAGTTAGACTCTGTGGAGGTGTGCAGGAGTGTGCAGCTCAGTTTAGACTCTGTGGAGGTGTGCAGGAGTGTGCAGCTCAGTTTAGACTCTGTGGAGGCGTGCAGGAGTGTGCAGCTCAGTTTAGACTCTGTGGAGGCGTGCAGGAGTGTGCAGCTCAGTTTAGACTCTGTGAGCGTGTGCAGGAGTGTGCAGCTCGGTTTAGACTCTGTGGAGGCGTGCAGGAGTGTGCAGCTCAGTTAGACTCTGTGGAGGTGTGCAGGAGTGTGCAGCTCAGTTTAGACTCTGTGGAGGCGTGCAGGAGTGTGCAGCTCAGTTTAGACTCTGTGGAGGTGTGCAGGAGTGTGTAGCTCAGTTTAGACTCTGTGGAGGTGTGCAGGAGTGTGCAGCTCAGTTTAGACTCTGTGGAGGTGTGCAGGAGTGTGCAGCTCAGTTTAGACTCTGTGGAGGTGTGCAGGAGTGTGCAGCTCAGTTAGACTCTGTGGAGGTGTGCAGGAGTGTGCAGCTCAGTTAGACTCTGTGGAGGTGTGCACCTCAGTGTGAAAGCTCTGGAGTTCAGGGCAGGGGTCTGTACTGACTCACGCTCTGCAGAGATCCACCAGCACTTCGCTTCAGTTTCAGTTCTTACTCCTGACCGGCCCAGCCCGTCCTTAACGACTCATTAGTTTGTGCTTCATTGGTTGTAACTCGTTTCAGATTTATGGACGACCCTCTTCGAATGTTCTATAAATGAAACTGTAGTAATCTGTGTGCATGCCAGCTGCTGGCTGGATATTTGTGGCTTCAACAATTCCCAGTTCTGTTCATAACAAGGGTCTCAGCGCTGCCCTCAGTGAAGGCATGTACCCCGTTCGATGCACAACGCGTTTCTTTACTGAAGGATTCGAAATGTAAAAACCAGAATGTTTATTCAAGGCCTCCTGCATTTACCAGAGTGTTCTCTAACCACTTCCTAACATTGCCAGTTAAGATTGTATCTGAAAAAGATTCCCAGAATAAAAGTGTAACATGGTGTATTGAAGCACAGTGAAAGCATAGGCACGTACCCTGTGGTAAATGCATAGTATAACCATGGGAAAACTTACTGTGCAAATCTACCGTGGTAAACTTTTCTAAGGGAGTCAGTGGAGAGGACACAGCTTCACTTTTAACAAACTAATTATAAGCAGACAGAGCAGCCCCCCTCCCCCTGTCACAAACCCAGCGCTCGCCTCACCGGTCCCCCAAGTTTCTCACCTGTGTACCCGCTCGTTTAGGGGTGTAGTCCCACTCCGACAGTCCTCTTTATACAGTGCTGACACCCCAATCCCTCGTGCCCTGCAACAGTGCGCTACTGCAACTCAGTAAACAGAGCTGCACTTCCTTGTAACTGCTTATTGACACTGCCAGAGGTCTCAGTTACAGGGGAGTCGTCTCACACTGAGAGCCACACACACACACACACACACACACACACACTGAGAGCCACACACACCCTCACACACACACTGAGAGCCACACACACACAGAGCTCTCTCTCTCCCTCACACACAGAGACACACACACACACAGCTCTCTCCCTCACACACTGACACACACACACAGTTCTCTCCCTCACACAGACACACACAGACACACACACACAGCTCTCTCCCTCACACACAGAGACACACACACACAGCTCTCTCCCTCACAGAGACACACACACAGAGACACACACACACAGTTCTCTCCCTCACACACAGAGACACACACACACAGCTCTCCCCCTCACACAGAGACACACACACAGAGACACACACACACAGCTCTCTCCCTCACACAGAGACACACACACACAGCTCTCTCCCTCAAACACTGACACACACACACATACATAAATCAAATATGCTGTCCTTTTCAGCCCGTTCCCTCCAGAGACACACACATGCATTCTCACACTTGCTGTCCCACACAGGGTTCTGTGTTTTCATTGGAATACCGTCTCTGACTTCTTTCCTTCCTTCTCTTCAATGTTACGAGTCTGCTGGCTTGTTTCTGAGTTCAGAGCAGCGTTCTCTCCCTCTCCTCGTGTCCCTGACACTTGAACCTTGAGTGACAGTGCGCTGTTAACCCTTTCACTGCTGCACAGCCCAGGCAAAGACAGACAGGCAGCGTTTGCTCTGTTGTGTTAAATATTTGATCTCAAAGTAGTTTTCCAGTTGAAGATCAATGCTAGATTGTGTCGGCAGTGTGTCCAACGAGCTGTATCTCTATCTATCTGTCTATCTATATAAAGAATGTTTTACTGTTGCAGAGATTGGCAGGCTAGCCTTCGGGCAGCGCAGTGTTAAACTCTTCACTTCTTTCCGTCAATATTTCTTTCGACTCTGAACAAAGACACCCCCCCTTTTGTTCTTTTTTTAAAGTGTAATCGCACACTCCCTCTCCCTCTCCCCTCTCTCTCCTCCCTCTCCCCATGGTTGGGTGCGATACAGGCTCAGCGGTCAGACCTGATGATCCAGATTCTTATTCATGATCTCACACACACACACGCACACACACACACACACACACACACACACACACACACACACACACACACACACACACACACACACACATACACAGCATTGCTTTCCTGGGACCGTGTCAAAGGAACTCCATTCATACAAATACAAACAGCACAAGCAGTTCAAAGAAACAAAGAAAAGGTTTATTAAAACAAATCCAAGTGATTAGAATGAGGGATCTGGTCTGTATAAACATGCAAGCCCGGCACGCAAGAGTCCTGGAACCAGAGCCAAGGGGGAGGCTAAACAGAGATATGAAAGAGGGCTGCAAACAGGGGGTACTGGAGATGAACTGTCCTCCTGTCGCGCTCTCAGTGGGAAGGCTGGGGGGACTGGTTCCCAGTAGCAGGGCTGTCGGCTCTCTCCAGTTTGACGCTGGTCGCGCTGTTTGACTCCAGGGCAGGGGAGGGGGTCAGTGTTTTGCTGTCTCCGGCGGGAGGAAGTGACACGACAATGTACTTCTGCATCGTGCGTGAGGCCCCGCCCCCTCCTGACAGAGGCCCCGCCCCCTGTGTGTGCCCTCCCTCCAGCTTCACCAGCGGCTGCAGACTGGGAACTGTGGAGGTGACTGGAGACGTACTGGTGACCGAGGACTGAGCAGAGCTTAGAGTGATCACCTGGGGAGAGGAGAAAGGGAAGCAGGGAGAGAGGAGAGAGGAGAGAGGGGGAAGCAGGGAGAGAGGAAAGAGGAGAGGGGGAAACAGGGAGAGAAGAGAGAGGGGGGGAGAGATTTATTTGTATAAGGTTTACAGTTTTCAAAACATTTTAGGTATGTGTTTTTGTACAAACTCTAGATGTGTATTAATATGTGTGGACCAACACTGGAAGCGTGCCTGTGCATCGTCCTGCACCAGAGTCCCACGTTCAGCCTCATGCACACACAGCAGCCTATAGGACACACTGTATCCAGACTGACACACAGCAGCCTATAGGACACACTGTATCCAGACTGACACACAGCAGCCTATAGGACACACTGCATCCAGACTGACACACAGCAGCCTATAGGACACACTGCATCCAGACTGACACACAGCAGCCTATAGGACACACTGTATCCAGACTGACACACAGCAGCCTATAGGACACACTGTATCCAGACTGACACACAGCAGCCTATAGGACACACTGTATCCAGACTGACACACAGCAGCCTATAGGACACACTGTATCCAGACTGACACACAGCAGCCTATAGGACACACTGTATCCAGACTGACACACAGCAGCCTATAGGACACACTGTATCCAGACTGACACACAGCAGCCTATAGGACACACTGCATCCAGACTGACACACAGCAGCCTATAGGACACACTGTATCCAGACTGACACACAGCAGCCTATAGGACACACTGTATCCAGACTGACACACAGCAGCCTATAGGACACACTGCATCCAGACTGACACACAGCAGCCTATAGGACACACTGTATCCAGACTGACACACAGCAGCCTATAGGACACACTGTATCCAGACTGACACACAGCAGCCTATAGGACACACTGTATCCAGACTGACACACTGTATCCAGACTGACACACAGCAGCCTATAGGACACACTGTATCCAGACTGACACACAGCAGCCTATAGGACACACTGCATCCAGACTGACACACAGCAGCCTATAGGACACACTGTATCCAGACTGACACACAGCAGCCTATAGGACACACTGTATCCAGACTGACACACAGCAGCCTATAGGACACACTGTATCCAGACTGACACACAGCAGCCTATAGGACACACTGTATCCAGACTGACACACAGCAGCCTATAGGACACACTGTATCCAGACTGACACACTGTATCCAGACTGACACACAGCAGCCTATAGGACACACTGTATCCAGACTGACACACAGCAGCCTATAGGACACACTGTATCCAGACTGACACACAGCAGCCTATAGGACACACTGTATCCAGACTGACACACAGCAGCCTATAGGACACACTGTATCCAGACTGACACACAGCAGCCTATAGGACACACTGTATCCAGACTGACACACAGCAGCCTATAGGACACACTGTATCCAGACTGACACACAGCAGCCTATAGGACACACTGTATCCAGACTGACACACAGCAGCCTATAGGACACACTGTATCCAGACTGACACACAGCAGCCTATAGGACACACTGTATCCAGACTGACACACAGCAGCCTATAGGACACACTGTATCCAGACTGACACACAGCAGCCTATAGGACACACTGTATCCAGACTGACACACAGCAGCCTATAGGACACACTGTATCCAGACTGACACACAGCAGCCTATAGGACACACTGTATCCAGACTGACACACAGCAGCCTATAGGACACACTGTATCCAGACTGACACACAGCAGCCTATAGGACACACTGTATCCAGACTGACACACAGCAGCCTATAGGACACACTGTATCCAGACTGACACACAGCAGCCTATAGGACACACTGTATCCAGACTGACACACAGCAGCCTATAGGACACACTGTATCCAGACTGACACACAGCAGCCTATAGGACACACTGTATCCAGACTGACACACAGCAGCCTATAGGAAATCGTATCTGTACCTGCTGTGTTGTGGTGCTGCCCGTGCTCGATGACATCACAATGAACTTGGTGGGCGGCGGCGAGGGCTGGGTGGGGGTCGAAGGTCGCGCGGAGACCAGTGTCTGCATGGGCAGCGTGATGGAACTGGGAACCTTGATGATACTGGGGGTCCTGGAAGACTGAGCGCCCTGAGACAGCGTCAGAGTGGGTCTGGGCTGAGAGAGAGAGAGAGAGAGAGAGAATGAGGGGGAGGGGGAGAGCGTGAGCGAGCGTGGCTGGGCTGAGACACACTGCAGTGTGGATACAGACCTGTGTGATGGTGAGGGTGGTCCGGTTCACTTGCTGAGCCTGCATGGCTGCCTGTGCTCTTGCCTTCACCACGTGTGTGCACAGCATGGGCCCCAGGTAGCCGTACTCCACCCGGTACTGCTCCTGGTTATCAGGGGGGCTGCGCATCTTAGCGAGGACCGGGGCACAGTGCTTCTGCAGAGAGAGGGGAGGGGAGAGAGAGGAGAGCTTAGCTGCAGATATACAGACACACAGAGAGCCAGGGAGACACACTCACAGAGAGACAGGGAGACACACTCACAGAGAGACAGGGACACACACTCACAGAGAGACAGGGAGACACACACTCACAGAGAGACAGGGAGACACACACTCACAGAGAGACAGGGACACACACACACAGAGAGACAGGGACACACACACACAGAGAGACAGGGACACACACTCACAGAGAGACAGGGACACACACTCACAGAGAGACAGGGACACACACACACACACACACTCACAGAGAGACAGGGACACACACACACACACACACTCACAGAGAGACAGGGACACACACACACACACACACACACACACACACACTCACACACACACACACTCACACACACACACACAGAGAGACAGGGAGACACACACACACACTCACAGAGAGACAGGGACACACACACACACACACACACACACACACACACACACACACACACACACACACACACACAGAGAGACAGGGACACACACACACACACACACACACACACACACACACACACACACCAGCAGCAGGCTCTGCACGTGATCGGCTCCGATCTTGTCGATGTTGCCGACGATCGGTCCCTCGTTTACAGCCTTGACCCGAGAGCCCTCCACCTGCAGCCTCGGGATAATCAGGGTCTTAATAACCTGAGAGAGAACAGCAGAGTTAATGCACACAGTGTGATACAACCCCTACACACACACACACACTGCCAGCACAGCCATTCTGCTCTAGACCCGAGAGCCCTCCACCTGCAGCCTCGGGATAATCAGGGTCTTAATAACCTGAGAGAGAACAGCAGAGTTAATGCACACAGTGTGATACAACCCCTACACACACACACACACACTGCCAGCACAGCCATTCTGCTCTAGACCCGAGAGCCCTCCACCTGCAGCCTCGGGATAATCAGGGTCTTAATAACCTGAGAGAGAACAGCAGAGTTAATGCACACAGTGTGATACAACCCCTACACACACACACACACACTGCCAGCACAGCCATTCTGCTCTAGACCCGAGAGCCCTCCACCTGCAGCCTCGGGATAATCAGGGTCTTAATAACCTGAGAGAGAACAGCAGAGTTAATGCACACAGTGTGATACAACCCCTACACACACACACACACTGCCAGCACAGCCATTCTGCTCTAGACCCGAGAGCCCTCCACCTGCAGCCTCGGGATAATCAGGGTCTTAATAACCTGAGAGAGAACAGCAGAGTTAATGCACACAGTGTGATACAACCCCTACACACACACACACGCTGCCAGCACAGCCATTCTGCTCTAGACCCGAGAGCCCTCCACCTGCAGCCTCGGGATAATCAGGGTCTTAATAACCTGAGAGAGAACAGCAGAGTTAATGCACACAGTGTGATACAACCCCTACACACACACACACGCTGCCAGCACAGCCATTCTGCTCTAGACCCGAGAGCCCTCCACCTGCAGCCTCGGGATAATCAGGGTCTTAATAACCTGAGAGAGAACAGCAGAGTTAATGCACACAGTGTGATACAACCCCTACACACACACACACACTGCCAGCACAGCCATTCTGCTCTAGACCCGAGAGCCCTCCACCTGCAGCCTCGGGATAATCAGGGTCTTAATAACCTGAGAGAGAACAGCAGAGTTAATGCACACAGTGTGATACAACCCCTACACACACACACACACTGCCAGCACAGCCATTCTGCTCTAGACCCGAGAGCCCTCCACCTGCAGCCTCGGGATAATCAGGGTCTTAATAACCTGAGAGAGAACAGCAGAGTTAATGCACACAGTGTGATACAACCCCTACACACACACACACACTGCCAGCACAGCCATTCTGCTCTAGACCCGAGAGCCCTCCACCTGCAGCCTCGGGATAATCAGGGTCTTAATAACCTGAGAGAGAACAGCAGAGTTAATGCACACAGTGTGATACAACCCCTACACACACACACACACTGCCAGCACAGCCATTCTGCTCTAGACCCGAGAGCCCTCCACCTGCAGCCTCGGGATAATCAGGGTCTTAATAACCTGAGAGAGAACAGCAGAGTTAATGCACACAGTGTGATACAACCCCTACACACACACACACACTGCCAGCACAGCCATTCTGCTCTAGACCCGAGAGCCCTCCACCTGCAGCCTCGGGATAATCAGGGTCTTAATAACCTGAGAGAGAACAGCAGAGTTAATGCACACAGTGTGATACAACCCCTACACACACACACACACTGCCAGCACAGCCATTCTGCTCTAGACCCGAGAGCCCTCCACCTGCAGCCTCGGGATAATCAGGGTCTTAATAACCTGAGAGAGAACAGCAGAGTTAATGCACACAGTGTGATACAACCCCTACACACACACACACACTGCCAGCACAGCCATTCTGCTCTAGACCCGAGAGCCCTCCACCTGCAGCCTCGGGATAATCAGGGTCTTAATAACCTGAGAGAGAACAGCAGAGTTAATGCACACAGCGCGACACAGCGCCTATACACACAGTGTGATACAACCCCTACACACACACACACACTGCCAGCACAGCCATTCTGCTCTAGACCCGAGAGCCCTCCACCTGCAGCCTCGGGATAATCAGGGTCTTAATAACCTGAGAGAGAACAGCAGAGTTAATGCACACAGCGCGACACAGCGCCTATACACACAGTGTGATACAACCCCTACACACACACACACACTGCCAGCACAGCCATTCTGCTCTAGACCCGAGAGCCCTCCACCTGCAGCCTCGGGATAATCAGGGTCTTAATAACCTGAGAGAGAACAGCAGAGTTAATGCACACAGTGTGATACAACCCCTACACACACACACACACTGCCAGCACAGCCATTCTGCTCTAGACCCGAGAGCCCTCCACCTGCAGCCTCGGGATAATCAGGGTCTTAATAACCTGAGAGAGAACAGCAGAGTTAATGCACACAGCGTCTATACACACAGCGTGATACAACCCCTACACACACACACACACTGCCAGCACAGCCATTCTGCTCTAGACCCGAGAGCCCTCCACCTGCAGCCTCGGGATAATCAGGGTCTTAATAACCTGAGAGAGAACAGCAGAGTTAATGCACACAGTGTGATACAACCCCTACACACACACACACACTGCCAGCACAGCCATTCTGCTCTAGACCCGAGAGCCCTCCACCTGCAGCCTCGGGATAATCAGGGTCTTAATAACCTGAGAGAGAACAGCAGAGTTAATGCACACAGTGTGATACAACCCCTACACACACACACACACTGCCAGCACAGCCATTCTGCTCTAGACCCGAGAGCCCTCCACCTGCAGCCTCGGGATAATCAGGGTCTTAATAACCTGAGAGAGAACAGCAGAGTTAATGCACACAGCGTCTATACAACCCCTACACACACACACACACTGCCAGCACAGCCATTCTGCTCTAGACCCGAGAGCCCTCCACCTGCAGCCTCGGGATAATCAGGGTCTTAATAACCTGAGAGAGAACAGCAGAGTTAATGCACACAGCGTCTATACAACCCCTACACACACACACACACTGCCAGCACAGCCATTCTGCTCTAGCACCCCCCCTGGTGGTGGTTTTACTCACATCATGCCCCAACTCAGCCAGCCCAGCGATGCAGCCATAACGAGTCGTCCACTGAGTCTTCTCATCCAGCCAGCTCTGAGAGAGAGACAGAGACAGAGAGAGAGAATCACACACATTATCTTCTCATCCAGCCAGCTCTGAGAGAGACAGAGAGAGAGAGAGAGAATCACACACATTATCTTCTCATCCAGCCAGCTCTGAGAGAGACAGAGAGAGAGAGAGAATCACACACATTATCTTCTCATCCAGCCAGCTCTGAGAGAGAGACAGAGACAGAGAGAGAGAATCACACACATTATCTTCTCATCCAGCCAGCTCTGAGAGAGACAGAGAGAGAGAGAGAGAATCACACACATTATCTTCTCATCCAGCCAGCTCTGAGAGAGACAGAGACAGAGAGAGAGAATCACACACATTATCTTCTCATCCAGCCAGCTCTGAGAGAGACAGAGACAGAGAGAATCACACACATTATCTTCTCATCCAGCCAGCTCTGAGAGAGAGACAGAGACAGAGAGAGAGAATCACACACATTATCTTCTCATCCAGCCAGCTCTGAGAGAGAGACAGAGACAGAGAGAGAGAATCACACACATTATCTTCTCATCCAGCCAGCTCTGAGAGAGACAGAGAGAGAGAGAGAGAATCACACACATTATCTTCTCATCCAGCCAGCTCTGAGAGAGACAGAGAGAGAGAGAGAATCACACACATTATCTTCTCATCCAGCCAGCTCTGAGAGACAGAGACAGAGAGAGAGAATCACACACATTATCTTCTCATCCAGCCAGCTCTGAGAGAGACAGAGACAGAGAGAATCACACACATTATCTTCTCATCCAGCCAGCTCTGAGAGAGACAGAGACAGAGAGAGAGAATCACACACATTATCTTCTCATCCAGCCAGCTCTGAGAGAGACAGAGACAGAGAGAGAGAATCACACACATTATCTTCTCATCCAGCCAGCTCTGAGAGAGACAGAGACAGAGAGAGAATCACACACATTATCTTCTCATCCAGCCAGCTCTGAGAGAGACAGAGAGAGAGAGAGAGAATCACACACATTATCTTCTCATCCAGCCAGCTCTGAGAGAGACAGAGACAGAGAGAGAATCACACACATTATCTTCTCATCCAGCCAGCTCTGAGAGAGACAGAGAGAGAGAGAGAATCACACACATTATCTTCTCATCCAGCCAGCTCTGAGAGAGAGACAGAGACAGAGAGAGAATCACACACATTATCTTCTCATCCAGCCAGCTCTGAGAGAGACAGAGACAGAGAGAGAGAATCACACACATTATCTTCTCATCCAGCCAGCTCTGAGAGAGACAGAGACAGAGAGAGAATCACACACATTATCTTCTCATCCAGCCAGCTCTGAGAGAGACAGAGACAGAGAGAGAATCACACACATTATCTTCTCATCCAGCCAGCTCTGAGAGAGACAGAGACAGAGAGAGAGAATCACACACATTATCTTCTCATCCAGCCAGCTCTGAGAGAGAGGAGAGAGAGAGAATCACACACATTATCTTCTCATCCAGCCAGCTCTGAGAGAGACAGAGACAGAGAGAGAGAATCACACACATTATCTTCTCATCCAGCCAGCTCTGAGAGAGACAGAGACAGAGAGAGAGAATCACACACATTATCTTCTCATCCAGCCAGCTCTGAGAGAGACAGAGACAGAGAGAGAGAATCACACACATTATCTTCTCATCCAGCCAGCTCTGAGAGAGACAGAGACAGAGAGAGAATCACACACATTATCTTCTCATCCAGCCAGCTCTGAGAGAGACAGAGACAGAGAGAGAATCACACACATTATCTTCTCATCCAGCCAGCTCTGAGAGAGACAGAGACAGAGAGAGAATCACACACATTATCTTCTCATCCAGCCAGCTCTGAGAGAGACAGAGACAGAGAGAGAATCACACACATTATCTTCTCATCCAGCCAGCTCTGAGAGAGACAGAGACAGAGAGAGAATCACACACATTATCTTCTCATCCAGCCAGCTCTGAGAGAGACAGAGACAGAGAGAGAATCACACACATTATCTTCTCATCCAGCCAGCTCTGAGAGAGACAGAGACAGAGAGAGAATCACACACATTATCTTCTCATCCAGCCAGCTCTGAGAGAGACAGAGACAGAGAGAGAATAACACACATTATCTTCTCATCCAGCCAGCTCTGAGAGAGACAGAGACAGAGAGAGAATCACACACATTATCTTCTCATCCAGCCAGCTCTGAGAGAGACAGAGAGAGAGAGAGAATCACACACATTATCTTCTCATCCAGCCAGCTCTGAGAGAGACAGAGACAGAGAGAGAATCACACACATTATCTTCTCATCCAGCCAGCTCTGAGAGAGACAGAGACAGAGAGAGAATCACACACATTATCTTCTCATCCAGCCAGCTCTGAGAGAGAGAGAGACAGAGAGAGAGAATCACACACATTATCTTCTCATCCAGCCAGCTCTGAGAGAGACAGAGACAGAGAGAGAATCACACACATTATCTTCTCATCCAGCCAGCTCTGAGAGAGAGAGAGACAGAGAGAGAGAATCACACACATTATCTTCTCATCCAGCCAGCTCTGAGAGAGACAGAGACAGAGAGAGAATCACACACATTATCTTCTCATCCAGCCAGCTCTGAGAGAGACAGAGACAGAGAGAGAGAATCACACACATTATCTTCTCATCCAGCCAGCTCTGAGAGAGACAGAGACAGAGAGAGAATCACACACATTATCTTCTCATCCAGCCAGCTCTGAGAGAGACAGAGACAGAGAGAGAGAATCACACACATTATCTTCTCATCCAGCCAGCTCTGAGAGAGACAGAGACAGAGAGAGAATCACACACATTATCTTCTCATCCAGCCAGCTCTGAGAGAGAGAGAGACAGAGAGAGAGAATCACACACATTATCTTCTCATCCAGCCAGCTCTGAGAGAGACAGAGACAGAGAGAGAATCACACACATTATCTTCTCATCCAGCCAGCTCTGAGAGAGACAGAGAGAGAATCACACACATTATCTTCTCATCCAGCCAGCTCTGAGAGAGACAGAGACAGAGAGAGAATCACACACATTATCTTCTCATCCAGCCAGCTCTGAGAGAGACAGAGACAGAGAGAGAGAATCACACACATTATCTTCTCATCCAGCCAGCTCTGAGAGAGAGAGAGACAGAGAGAGAGAATCACACACATTATCTTCTCATCCAGCCAGCTCTGAGAGAGACAGAGAGAGAGAGAGAATCACACACATTATCTTCTCATCCAGCCAGCTCTGAGAGAGACAGAGACAGAGAGAGAATCACGCACATTATCTTCTCATCCAGCCAGCTCTGAGAGAGACAGAGACAGAGAGAGAATCACACACATTATCTTCTCATCCAGCCAGCTCTGAGAGAGACAGAGACAGAGAGAGAGAATCACACACATTATCTTCTCATCCAGCCAGCTCTGAGAGAGACAGAGACAGAGAGAGAATCACACACATTATCTTCTCATCCAGCCAGCTCTGAGAGAGACAGAGACAGAGAGAGAATCACACACATTATCTTCTCATCCAGCCAGCTCTGAGAGAGACAGAGACAGAGAGAGAGAATCACACACATTATCTTCTCATCCAGCCAGCTCTGAGAGGGAGGGAGAGAGAATCACACACATTATCTTCTCATCCAGCCAGCTCTGAGAGAGAGAGACAGAGAGAGAATCACACACATTATCTTCTCATCCAGCCAGCTCTGAGAGAGACAGAGAGAGAGAGAGAATCACACACATTATCTTCTCATCCAGCCAGCTCTGAGAGAGACAGAGACAGAGAGAGAGAATCACACACATTATCTTCTCATCCAGCCAGCTCTGAGAGAGACAGAGACAGAGAGAGAGAATCACACACATTATCTTCTCATCCAGCCAGCTCTGAGAGAGAGGGAGAGAGAGAGAGAGAATCACACACATTATCTTCTCATCCAGCCAGCTCTGAGAGAGACAGAGACAGAGAGAGAGAGAATCACACACATTATCTTCTCATCCAGCCAGCTCTGAGAGAGACAGAGAGAGAGAGAGAATCACACACATTATCTTCTCATCCAGCCAGCTCTGAGAGAGAGAGAGACAGAGAGAGAATCACACACATTATCTTCTCATCCAGCCAGCTCTGAGAGAGAGAGAGAGAGAGAGAATCACACACATTATCTTCTCATCCAGCCAGCTCTGAGAGAGACAGAGAGAGAGAGAATCACACACATTATCTTCTCATCCAGCCAGCTCTGAGAGACAGAGACAGAGAGAGAGGGAGGGAGAGAGAATCACACACATTATCTTCTCATCCAGCCAGCTCTGAGAGAGACAGAGAGAGAGAATCACACACATTATCTTCTCATCCAGCCAGCTCTGAGAGAGACAGAGACAGAGAGAGAATCACACACATTATCTTCTCATCCAGCCAGCTCTGAGAGAGAGAGAGACAGAGAGAGAATCACACACATTATCTTCTCATCCAGCCAGCTCTGAGAGAGACAGAGACAGAGAGAGAGGGAGGGAGAGAGAGAATAACACACATTATCTTCTCATCCAGCCAGCTCTGAGAGAGAGAGACAGAGAGAGAATCACACACATTATCTTCTCATCCAGCCAGCTCTGAGAGAGACAGAGACAGAGAGAGAATCACACACATTATCTTCTCATCCAGCCAGCTCTGAGAGAGAGAGAGAGAGAGAGAATCACACACATTATCTTCTCATCCAGCCAGCTCTGAGAGAGACAGAGACAGAGAGAGAATCACACACATTATCTTCTCATCCAGCCAGCTCTGAGAGAGAGAGAGAGAGAGAGAATCACACACATTATCTTCTCATCCAGCCAGCTCTGAGAGAGAGAGAGACAGAGAGAGAATCACACACATTATCTTCTCATCCAGCCAGCTCTGAGAGAGACAGAGACAGAGAGAGAGGGAGGGAGAGAGAATCACACACATTATCTTCTCATCCAGCCAGCTCTGAGAGAGACAGAGACAGAGAGAGAGAATCACACACATTATCTTCTCATCCAGCCAGCTCTGAGAGAGAGAGACAGAGAGAGAATCACACACATTATCTTCTCATCCAGCCAGCTCTGAGAGAGACAGAGACAGAGAGAGAGAGAATCACACACATTATCTTCTCATCCAGCCAGCTCTGAGAGAGACAGAGACAGAGAGAGAATCACACACATTATCTTCTCATCCAGCCAGCTCTGAGAGAGACAGAGACAGAGAGAGAGGGAGGGAGAGAGAATAACACACATTATCTTCTCATCCAGCCAGCTCTGAGAGAGAGAGAGAGAGAGAGAGAATCACACACATTATCTTCTCATCCAGCCAGCTCTGAGAGAGACAGAGACAGAGAGAGAATCACACACATTATCTTCTCATCCAGCCAGCTCTGAGAGAGACAGAGACAGAGAGAGAGGGAGGGAGAGAGAATAACACACATTATCTTCTCATCCAGCCAGCTCTGAGAGAGAGAGAGACAGAGAGAGAGGGAGGGAGAGAGAATCACACACATTATCTTCTCATCCAGCCAGCTCTGAGAGAGACAGAGAGAGAGAATCACACACATTATCTTCTCATCCAGCCAGCTCTGAGAGAGACAGAGACAGAGAGAATCACACACATTATCTTCTCATCCAGCCAGCTCTGAGAGAGACAGAGACAGAGAGAGAGAATCACACACATTATCTTCTCATCCAGCCAGCTCTGAGAGAGACAGAGACAGAGAGAGAGGGAGGGAGAGAGAATCACACACATTATCTTCTCATCCAGCCAGCTCTGAGAGAGACAGAGACAGAGAGAGAGAATCACACACATTATCTTCTCATCCAGCCAGCTCTGAGAGAGACAGAGACAGAGAGAGAATCACACACATTATCTTCTCATCCAGCCAGCTCTGAGAGAGACAGAGACAGAGAGAGAGGGAGGGAGAGAGAATAACACACATTATCTTCTCATCCAGCCAGCTCTGAGAGAGAGAGAGAGAGAGAGAATCACACACATTATCTTCTCATCCAGCCAGCTCTGAGAGAGACAGAGACAGAGAGAGAATCACACACATTATCTTCTCATCCAGCCAGCTCTGAGAGAGACAGAGACAGAGAGAGAGGGAGGGAGAGAGAATAACACACATTATCTTCTCATCCAGCCAGCTCTGAGAGAGACAGAGAGAGAGAATCACACACATTATCTTCTCATCCAGCCAGCTCTGAGAGAGACAGAGACAGAGAGAATCACACACATTATCTTCTCATCCAGCCAGCTCTGAGAGAGACAGAGACAGAGAGAGAGAATCACACACATTATCTTCTCATCCAGCCAGCTCTGAGAGAGACAGAGACAGAGAGAGAGGGAGGGAGAGAGAATCACACACATTATCTTCTCATCCAGCCAGCTCTGAGAGAGACAGAGACAGAGAGAGAATCACACACATTATCTTCTCATCCAGCCAGCTCTGAGAGAGACAGAGACAGAGAGAGAGAATCACACACATTATCTTCTCATCCAGCCAGCTCTGAGAGAGACAGAGACAGAGAGAGAATCACACACATTATCTTCTCATCCAGCCAGCTCTGAGAGAGAGAGAGAGAGAGAGAATCACACACATTATCTTCTCATCCAGCCAGCTCTGAGAGAGACAGAGAGAGAATCACACACATTATCTTCTCATCCAGCCAGCTCTGAGAGAGACAGAGACAGAGAGAGAATCACACACATTATCTTCTCATCCAGCCAGCTCTGAGAGAGAGAGAGAGAGAGAGAATCACACACATTATCTTCTCATCCAGCCAGCTCTGAGAGAGACAGAGAGAGAATCACACACATTATCTTCTCATCCAGCCAGCTCTGAGAGAGACAGAGACAGAGAGAGAATCACACACATTATCTTCTCATCCAGCCAGCTCTGAGAGAGACAGAGACAGAGAGAGAGGGAGGGAGAGAGAATCACACACATTATCTTCTCATCCAGCCAGCTCTGAGAGAGACAGAGACAGAGAGAGAGAATAACACACATTATCTTCTCATCCAGCCAGCTCTGAGAGAGACAGAGACAGAGAGAATCACACACATTATCTTCTCATCCAGCCAGCTCTGAGAGAGACAGAGACAGAGAGAGAGAATCACACACATTATCTTCTCATCCAGCCAGCTCTGAGAGAGACAGAGACAGAGAGAATCACACACATTATCTTCTCATCCAGCCAGCTCTGAGAGAGACAGAGACAGAGAGAGAGAATCACACACATTATCTTCTCATCCAGCCAGCTCTGAGAGAGACAGAGACAGAGAGAGAATCACACACATTATCTTCTCATCCAGCCAGCTCTGAGAGAGAGAGAGAGAGAGAGAATCACACACATTATCTTCTCATCCAGCCAGCTCTGAGAGAGACAGAGAGAGAATCACACACATTATCTTCTCATCCAGCCAGCTCTGAGAGAGACAGAGACAGAGAGAGAATCACACACATTATCTTCTCATCCAGCCAGCTCTGAGAGAGACAGAGACAGAGAGAGAATCACACACATTATCTTCTCATCCAGCCAGCTCTGAGAGAGACAGAGAGAGAGAGAGAGAATCACACACATTATCTTCTCATCCAGCCAGCTCTGAGAGAGACAGAGACAGAGAGAGAATCACACACATTATCTTCTCATCCAGCCAGCTCTGAGAGAGACAGAGACAGAGAGAGAATCACACACATTATCTTCTCATCCAGCCAGCTCTGAGAGAGACAGAGACAGAGAGAGAGGGAGGGAGAGAGAATCACACACATTATCTTCTCATCCAGCCAGCTCTGAGAGAGAGAGAGACAGAGAGAGAGAATCACACACATTATCTTCTCATCCAGCCAGCTCTGAGAGAGAGAGACAGAGAGAGAGAATCACACACATTATCTTCTCATCCAGCCAGCTCTGAGAGAGACAGAGACAGAGAGAGAATCACACACATTATCTTCTCATCCAGCCAGCTCTGAGAGAGACAGAGACAGAGAGAGAATCACACACATTATCTTCTCATCCAGCCAGCTCTGAGAGAGAGAGAGAGAGGGAGAGAGAATAACACACATTATCTTCTCATCCAGCCAGCTCTGAGAGAGACAGAGACAGAGAGAGAGAATCACACACATTATCTTCTCATCCAGCCAGCTCTGAGAGAGACAGAGAGAGAGAGAGAGAGGGAGGGAGAGAGAATCACACACATTATCTTCTCATCCAGCCAGCTCTGAGAGAGAGAGACAGAGAGAGAGGGAGGGAGAGAGAATAACACACATTATCTTCTCATCCAGCCAGCTCTGAGAGAGACAGAGACAGAGAGAGAGAATCACACACATTATCTTCTCATCCAGCCAGCTCTGAGAGAGACAGAGACAGAGAGAGAGGGAGGGAGAGAGAATCACACACATTATCTTCTCATCCAGCCAGCTCTGAGAGACAGAGAGAGAGAGAGAGAGGGAGGGAGAGAGAATCACACACATTATCTTCTCATCCAGCCAGCTCTGAGAGAGAGAGAGAGAGGGAGAGAGAATAACACACATTATCTTCTCATCCAGCCAGCTCTGAGAGAGACAGAGACAGAGAGAGAATCACACACATTATCTTCTCATCCAGCCAGCTCTGAGAGAGACAGAGACAGAGAGAGAGGGAGGGAGAGAGAATCACACACATTATCTTCTCATCCAGCCAGCTCTGAGAGACAGAGAGAGAGAGAGGGAGGGAGAGAGAATCACACACATTATCTTCTCATCCAGCCAGCTCTGAGAGAGACAGAGAGAGAGAGAGAGGGAGGGAGAGAGAATCACACACATTATCTTCTCATCCAGCCAGCTCTGAGAGAGACAGAGACAGAGAGAGAATCACACACATTATCTTCTCATCCAGCCAGCTCTGAGAGAGACAGAGACAGAGAGAGAGGGAGGGAGAGAGAATCACACACATTATCTTCTCATCCAGCCAGCTCTGAGAGACAGAGAGAGAGAGAGAGAGGGAGGGAGAGAGAATCACACACATTATCTTCTCATCCAGCCAGCTCTGAGAGAGAGAGGGAGAGAGAGAGAGGGAGGGAGAGAGAATAACACACATTATCTTCTCATCCAGCCAGCTCTGAGAGAGACAGAGACAGAGAGAGAGGGAGGGAGAGAGAATCACACACATTATCTTCTCATCCAGCCAGCTCTGAGAGAGACAGAGACAGAGAGAGAATCACACACATTATCTTCTCATCCAGCCAGCTCTGAGAGAGAGAGGGAGAGAGAGAGAGGGAGGGAGAGAGAATAACACACATTATCTTCTCATCCAGCCAGCTCTGAGAGAGACAGAGACAGAGAGAGAGGGAGGGAGAGAGAATAACACACATTATCTTCTCATCCAGCCAGCTCTGAGAGAGACAGAGACAGAGAGAGAGGGAGGGAGAGAGAATCACACACATTATCTTCTCATCCAGCCAGCTCTGAGAGAGAGAGAGAGAGAATAACACACATTATCTTCTCATCCAGCCAGCTCTGAGAGAGACAGAGACAGAGAGAGAGGGAGGGAGAGAGAATCACACACATTATCTTCTCATCCAGCCAGCTCTGAGAGAGACAGAGACAGAGAGAGAATCACACACATTATCTTCTCATCCAGCCAGCTCTGAGAGAGAGAGGGAGAGAGAGAGAGGGAGGGAGAGAGAATAACACACATTATCTTCTCATCCAGCCAGCTCTGAGAGAGACAGAGACAGAGAGAGAGGGAGGGAGAGAGAATCACACACATTATCTTCTCATCCAGCCAGCTCTGAGAGAGACAGAGACAGAGAGAGAATCACACACATTATCTTCTCATCCAGCCAGCTCTGAGAGAGACAGAGACAGAGAGAGAGAATCACACACATTATCTTCTCATCCAGCCAGCTCTGAGAGAGAGAGGGAGAGAGAGAGAGGGAGGGAGAGAGAATAACACACATTATCTTCTCATCCAGCCAGCTCTGAGAGAGACAGAGACAGAGAGAGAGGGAGGGAGAGAGAATAACACACATTATCTTCTCATCCAGCCAGCTCTGAGAGAGACAGAGACAGAGAGAGAGGGAGGGAGAGAGAATCACACACATTATCTTCTCATCCAGCCAGCTCTGAGGGAGGGAGGGACAGAGTGAGAGAGAGAGAGAGAGAATCACACACATTATCTTCTCATCCAGCCAGCTCTGAGAGAGACAGAGACAGAGAGAGAGGGAGGGAGAGAGAATCACACACATTATCTTCTCATCCAGCCAGCTCTGAGAGAGACAGAGACAGAGAGAGAGGGAGGGAGAGAGAATAACACACATTATCTTCTCATCCAGCCAGCTCTGAGAGAGACAGAGACAGAGAGAGAGGGAGGGAGAGAGAATCACACACATTATCTTCTCATCCAGCCAGCTCTGAGAGAGACAGAGACAGAGAGAGAGGGAGGGAGAGAGAATAACACACATTATCTTCTCATCCAGCCAGCTCTGAGAGAGACAGAGACAGAGAGAGAGGGAGGGAGAGAGAATAACACACATTATCTTCTCATCCAGCCAGCTCTGAGAGAGGGAGGGACAGAGAGAGAGGGAGGGAGAGAGAATCACACACATTATCTTCTCATCCAGCCAGCTCTGAGGGAGGGAGGGACAGAGAGAGAGGGAGAGAGAGAGAATAACACACATTATCTTCTCATCCAGCCAGCTCTGAGAGAGACAGAGACAGAGAGAGAGGGAGGGAGAGAGAATAACACACATTATCTTCTCATCCAGCCAGCTCTGAGGGAGGGAGGGACAGAGTGAGAGAGAGAGAGAGAGAGAGGGAGACACACAGGGCAGGTACCTTGGTGAATGTCTTGGTGATCCTCGATTGGATGTTGTTGGTCGTGGTGCTGAAGGTCTTGCAGCTCTGAGCCATGAGCCGCGCGGCGAAGTCCCGGAGAGCCCAGTGATTATCCACGTCGGGGCGCAGGCACAGCTGCCGGCTCACTATACACGTAACCACTGCTGGGATGAGCTCGTGGAGCTGAGGAGGGGAGGAGAGGAGAGAGGAGGGGGAGAGGGAGAGAGGAGAGAGGAGGAGGGGAAGAGAGGGGAGAGGAGGGGGGAGAGGGAGAGAGGAGGGGAGGAGGGAAGAGAGGAGGGAGAGAGGAGGGGAGGAGAGGAGAGTGGAAGAGAGGAGGGGAGGAGAGGGAGAGAGGAGGAGAGGAGGGGAAGAGAGGGAGAGAGGAGAGGAGAGGGAGAGAGGAGGAGGGGAAGAGAGGGGAGAGGAGGGGGGAGAGGGAGAGAGGAGGGAGGAGAGGAGGGAGAGAGGAGGGGAGGAGAGGAGAGTGGAAGAGAGGAGGGGAGGAGAGGGAGAGGAGAGGAGAGAGGGAGAGAGGAGGAGGGGAAGAGAGGGGAGAGGAGGGGAGAAGAGGGAGAGAGGAGAGGAGAGAGGAGGAGGGGGAAGAGAGGGGAGAGGAGGGGAGGAGAGGGAGAGAGGAGGGGAAGAGAGGGGGGGAGGAGAGGAGGGGAGGAGGGGAGGGAGAGAGGAGAGAGGAGGAGGGGAAGAGAAGGGAGAGGAGGGGAGGAGAGGAGAGAGGAGGAGGGGAAGAGAGGGGAGAGGAGGAGGGGAAGAGAGGGGAGAGGAGGAGGGGAAGAGAGGGGAGAGAGGAGGGGAGGAGGGAAGAGAGGAGGGAGAGAGGAGGGGAGGAGAGGAGAGTGGAAGAGAGGAGGGGAGGAGAGGGAGAGAGGAGGAGAGGAGGGGAAGAGAGGGAGAGAGGAGAGGAGAGAGGGAGAGAGGAGGAGGGGAAGAGAGGGGAGAGGAGGGGGGAGAGGGAGAGAGGAGGGAGGAGAGGAGGGGAGGAGGGAAGAGAGGAGGGAGAGAGGAGGGGAGGAGAGGAGAGTGGAAGAGAGGAGGGGAGGAGAGGGAGAGGAGAGGAGAGAGGGAGAGAGGAGGAGGGGAAGAGAGGGGAGAGGAGGGGAGAAGAGGGAGAGAGGAGAGGAGAGAGGAGGAGGGGGAAGAGAGGGGAGAGGAGGGGAGGAGAGGGAGAGAGGAGGGGAAGAGAGGGGAGAGGAGGGGGGAGGAGGGGAAGAGAAGGGAGAGGAGGGGAGGAGAGGAGAGAGGAGGAGGGGAAGAGAGGGGAGAGGAGGGGGGAGAGGGAGAGAGGAGGGGAGGAGGGAAGAGAGGAGGGAGAGAGGAGGGGAGGAGAGGAGAGTGGAAGAGAGGAGGGGAGGAGAGGGAGAGAGGAGAGGAGAGAGGGAGAGAGGAGGAGGGGAAGAGAGGGGAGAGGAGGGGGGAGAGGGAGAGAGGAGGGAGGAGAGGAGGGAGAGAGGAGGGGAGGAGAGGAGAGTGGAAGAGAGGAGGGGAGGAGAGGGAGAGAGGAGAGGAGAGAGGGAGAGAGGAGGAGGGGAAGAGAGGGGAGAGGAGGGGAGAAGAGGGAGAGAGGAGAGGAGAGAGGAGGAGGGGGAAGAGAGGGGAGAGGAGGGGAGGAGAGGGAGAGAGGAGGGGAAGAGAGGGGGGGAGGAGAGGAGGGGAGGAGGGGAGGGAGAGAGGAGAGAGGAGGAGGGGAAGAGAAGGGAGAGGAGGGGAGGAGAGGAGAGAGGAGGAGGGGAAGAGAGGGGAGAGGAGGAGGGGAAGAGAGGGGAGAGGAGGGGGAGAGGGAGAGAGGAGGGGAGGAGAGGAGAGTGGAAGAGAGGAGGGGAGGAGAGGGAGAGAGGAGGAGAGGAGGGGAAGAGAGGGAGAGAGGAGAGGAGAGAGGGAGAGAGGAGGAGGGGAAGAGAGGGGAGAGGAGGGGGGAGAGGGAGAGAGGAGGGAGGAGGAGGGGAGGAGGGAAGAGAGGAGGGAGAGAGGAGGGGAGGAGAGGAGAGTGGAAGAGAGGAGGGGAGGAGAGGGAGAGGAGAGGAGAGAGGGAGAGAGGAGGAGGGGAAGAGAGGGGAGAGGAGGGGAGAAGAGGGAGAGAGGAGAGGAGAGAGGAGGAGGGGGAAGAGAGGGGAGAGGAGGGGAGGAGAGGGAGAGAGGAGGGGAAGAGAGGGAAAGAGGGAGAGAGGAGGGGAGGAGAGGAGGGGAGGAGGAGAGTAGTGGAGGACAGGAGGAGAGGAGAGAGGAGGGGAGGAGAGGGGAGAGGAGAGAGGTACAGTCATGTTTCCTGAAGGTACATTTCAAGGTAATTGTAATGTTTGTTCTGCACTCATGTATACGCATCCTTGTATCCCCGCACTCTTAAAGGCTGCTTCACGGTTCAGCTGTGCGACCGTCACCCAGGGAGACCTCCAGATTTCTAGTCTGTGATCCGGGTTGAATTTCTTCTCTCGTCTCGCAGCACTGAAGTCTGAAGCAGCCTGTGACTGCTCTGCCACAGCCTTCACCTGCATTTCTATCTGAGCTGTTCTCTCTGGAGCAGTGGTGTGACTGCAGGGGGCGGGCGGGGTTAGGGCGGGGTGGGGCGGGGTGGGGCGGGGTTAGGGCAGGGTGGGGCGGGGCTTACGTATTTCTCCAGGTACAGAGTGGGATTGTCCATCAGGGCTTTCACCATCCGCATGAGATATATGAGCAGAGCCAGGTTATTCTGCACGACGTTCACACGCACCTGAGAGAGGGGGAGAGGGGATACAGAGCGACCGTGAGAAACACACACACAGAGAGAGACTGACACAGAGAGAGAGACTGACACACACACAGAGAGACTGACACACACACAGAGAGAGAGAGAGACTGACACACACACAGAGAGAGAGACTGACACACACAGAGAGAGAGACTGACACACACACAGAGAGAGAGACTGACACACACACACACAGAGAGAGACTGACACACACACAGAGAGAGAGACTGACACACACACAGAGAGAGAGACTGACACACACACAGAGAGACTGACACAGAGAGAGAGACTGACACACACACAGAGAGACTGACACACAGAGAGAGACTGACACACACAGAGAGAGACTGACACACACAGAGAGAGAGACTGACACACACACACACAGAGAGACTGACACACACACAGAGAGAGAGACTGACACACACACAGAGAGAGAGACTGACACACACACAGAGAGAGAGACTGACACACACACAGAGAGACTGACACACACACAGAGAGAGAGAGAGACTGACACACACACAGAGAGAGAGACTGACACACACACAGAGAGAGAGACTGACACACACACAGAGAGAGAGAGAGACTGACACACACACAGAGAGAGAGACTGACACACACACAGAGAGAGAGACTGACACACACACAGAGAGAGAGACTGACACACACAGAGAGAGAGAGACTGACACACACAGAGAGAGAGAGAGAGACTGACACACACACAGAGAGAGAGACTGACACACACACAGAGAGAGAGACTGACACACACAGAGAGAGAGAGAGAGACTGACACACACACAGAGAGAGAGACTGACACACACACAGAGAGAGAGACTGACACACACACAGAGAGAGAGACTGACACACACACAGAGAGAGAGACTGACACACACACAGAGAGAGACTGACACACACACAGAGAGAGAGACTGACACACACACAGAGAGAGAGACTGACACACACACAGAGAGAGACTGACACACACACAGAGAGAGAGACTGACACACACACAGAGAGAGAGACTGGCACACACAGAGAGAGAGAGAGACTGACACACAGAGAGAGAGAGACTGACACACAGGGCTGTTTGCAGCACTCACCCCCTCTGATATGAAGGTGCTGAATCTGGGCAGCATCTGGTAGAGCCCGGGGTCTGTAGCGATACTCTGCAGCGCCTCCTGGAGGACAGAGAGGGGAGACATGTACACTGACACTGCTGCTTGAAATCGATTATATAGAAGAGACTCCTCTCCAGCATAGACAGTAACCCTAACCCTCTCCTCTACAGTAATGACACTCAGTCCTCTCTAGACAGTAACCCTCTCCTCTACAGTAATGACACTCAGTCCTCTCTAGACAGTAACCCTGACCCTCTCCTCTACAGTAATGACACTCAGTCCTCTCTAGACAGTAACCCTCTCCTCTACAGTAATGACACTCAGTCCTCTCTAGACAGTAACCCTCTCCTCTACAGTAATGACACTCAGTCCTCTCTAGACAGTAACCCTCTCCTCTACAGTAATGACACTCAGTCCTCTCTAGACAGTAACCCTCTCCTCTACAGTAATGACACTCAGTCCTCTCTAGACAGTAACCCTAACCCTCTCCTCTACAGTAATGACACTCAGTCCTCTCTAGACAGTAACCCTCTCCTCTACAGTAATGACACTCAGTCCTCTCTAGACAGTAACCCTCTCCTCTACAGTAATGACACTCAGTCCTCTCTAGACAGTAACCCTCTCCTCTACAGTAATGACACTCAGTCCTCTCTAGACAGTAACCCTCTCCTCTACAGTAATGACACTCAGTCCTCTCTAGACAGTAACCCTAACCCTCTCCTCTACAGTAATGACACTCAGTCCTCTCTAGACTGTGGGGATACTCACGGCTCTCTTTGCCTCGCAGGAGCCCACGCATGCCTCTGTGATCTCTTTGTAATAAAGCTGCTGCTCCACTGACAGCTCGTGGGTGCTGCGTGGCTTCAGCTTCATAGCAGAGCCTTCCAGCAGCTTCTTCTTGTCTTTACCTGAGAGAGAGGGAGGAGAGACCGAGACCAGATATTGAGACAGACGTTGGGTTGTGCGCAGAGCCTGCCTGCCTGCTGTCTGCCCCGGGTTCAAGGACTGAAACAGGAAATTCACCCTTAATGTCTGCCGCCCCTTGACCTTTACCTTGCAGCTGCCCCTCCTCTTCCTGTCCGGGTTTCACAGCCTTCAGCGGCTCAGTGGACTCAGCCTTCTGCTGCTCCTTCGGGGCTGAAAACAGAGCAGACACGACTCATCAAACACAGAGCACTGAGCAGACACGACAAACACAGAGCACAGAGCAGACACGACTCATCAAACACAGAGCACTGAGCAGACACGACAAACACAGAGCACAGAGCAGACACGACTCATCAAACACAGAGCACAGAGCAGACACGACTCATCAAACACAGAGCACAGAGCAGACACGACTCATCAAACACAGAGCACAGAGCAGACACGACTCAAACACAGAGCACAGAACTTATCCCTTTCGACAAACGCTATACTATGTTCTATACAGGCATATGAAGAAAGAGCCTAACAACCCAGCAGGCACATCACAATGCAACTCCCATGATGCTCTCTGACCTGGGGGCGGGTTCTCTGGAATGGCGGGCTGCACTCCTTCGATGCTTAACCAATGGGCTGCAAGGGAGACAGGAAACAGAGGAAGTATGTGTGGTTACAGGGGCCAGTACGGCTGGTGTGACAATAGACAGGTTCTTTATCAGAACAAGAAGTGATACCTTTCATGGACACGTCGAGCGGAACCCTGGGAAGGGGCGTGTTGATGATGTCACTCAGGTCCACCTCCTTCTCCTCGTAGAAGTAGAGCTCTCTACCGCCCCCGCTGGCGAAACGGAATGGGATGAAATCCTGAGCGTGGAAACCATAGAGGGGCTGGAGAGGGAGAGAGCATTCATAAACACAGAGACCCAGGGACCGAGGAGCGAGCATTCACAAACACAGAGACCCGGGGACCGAGGAGAGAGCATTCACAAACACAGAGACGCGGGGACTGAGGAGAGAACATTCACAAACACAAAGGGACTGGGGAAAGGAGAGGGGGAGAGAGCGTGGAGAGAGAGAGAGAGAGAGAGAGAGAGAGAGAGAGAGAGAGAGAGAGAGAGAGGGGAAAAGATTAGGCAACAGAGGCATGGTGGATGAGATGGGGAGAGGGAGACGACAGACGAAGCGAACGGGACGGCTCCTCACCTCGACGTTCTTCAGTTTGAGAGCGTAGTCGATGTCACTCGTCATCAGCTTGCGCCTCTTACCGTGATGCATGAACTTCAGAGCGTCCTGAGAACACAGACACACTGAGCTTCAGAGCGTCCCGAGAACACAGACACACTGAGCTTCAGAGCGTCCCGAGAACACAGACACACTGAGCTTCAGAGCGTCCCGAGAACACAGACACACTGAGCTTCAGAGCGTCCCGAGAACACAGACACACTGAGCTTCAGAGCGTCCCGAGAACACACACACACTGAGCTTCAGAGCGTCCCGAGAACACACACACACTGAGCTTCAGAGCGTCCCGAGAACACAGACACACTGAGCTTCAGAGCGTCCCGAGAACACAGACACACTGAGCTTCAGAGCGTCCCGAGAACACAGACACACTGAGCTTCAGAGCGTCCCGAGAACACAGACACACTGAGCTTCAGAGCGTCCCGAGAACACACACACACTGAGCTTCAGAGCGTCCCGAGAACACACACACACTGAGCTTCAGAGCGTCCCGAGAACACACACACACTGAGCTTCAGAGCGTCCCGAGAACACAGACACACTGAGCTTCAGAGCGTCCCGAGAACACAGACACACTGAGCTTCAGAGCGTCCCGAGAACACAGACACACTGAGCTTCAGAGCGTCCCGAGAACACAGACAGACTGAGCTTCAGAGCGTCCTGAGAACACAGACACACTGAGCTTCAGAGCGTCCTGAGAACACACACACACACACAGACGCACATCATGGCCTGGGCTGATTTAGGTCATGCTCTGATATTGTGCTGCACACAGTGTGTCTAATCACATCGACAGACAGACAGACAGTTCAGATAGACAGAGACAGTCTCATCGTACAGACAGACAGACAGCGTGCTCAGACGCTGGCACTGACCTGTGCGATCTCTTTGATCCGGTAGCTGACCTCCTCACTCAGCACCTGGCACGTCTCCTCCTGCATCTGAGAGACCCCGATGGACTCTGCGATCCCCTTCATCGACTCCGTGGGGAGCAGCGTGTTACTGAGCTTCGAGCGCCTCTCCTCAGCCATGATCCCCCTGAGAGAGAGAGAGTCAGAGAGAGAGCGAGAGAGAGAGTGTTACTGAGACCCCGATGGACTCTGCGATCCCCTTCATCGACTCCGTGGGGAGCGCCTCCCCTCAGCCATGATCCCCCTGAGAGAGAGAGAGTCAGAGAGAGAGCGAGAGAGAGAGAGTGTTACCGAGACCCCGATGGACTCTGCGATCCCCTTCATCGACTCCTCCGTGGGGAGCGCCTCCCCTCAGCCATGATCCCCCTGGGAGAGGGTTAGTGGGATACTGAGCTTCCACCTGTTCAGGACAGTGGGGTGGCCAGGGAGGTGGTTTTAGGGTGTTGAACCCGAAATGAATTATTCAACTACGTGAGACAATAAAAAATATCTGCCACGTGGAAACATCTCGATCCATCACCAGCATCCGACCCCCCCACCCCGAAACGCAATCCAGGCGAGTCACCACTATCTTAATAATAATAATAATAATAATAATAATAATAATAATAATAATAATAATAACACATTTCTGCTTCTGTTTTAATAAAGTGGGTTACAGTATTACACGTGTGGTTAATAATTGTAACAGTGGCGACTGTGCGCCGCTGTAATTGCACTGGCTCGTCTGTGAGCCGAGCCGCATTCCTACACGCTCTCATTTTCTCAAACAGACCCAATAACGTTTCGGATTAATACCAGAAACGCGAATCTCACGCCGATCGGAGAGAAGTCCTTTAGTTGTTTTCAAGAATAATTGCAGGAGAATCTGTATTATTATTATTTTTACGCGCATACATATCTTTTGATGTAGGAAAAGTTTAAACTTACCTTTTAGTTTAAACGGTTAATAAATATCCACAGGGAAGGCTATCGCGGGAAACGCGCCGTGTTTGAAGCTTCAGGGCTTTTGTTTAATTTCTCATTACTCTTGTTTGAGATCCGGTCAGACTTTATGAAAATCCGCCATTTTGCTCGTGTCTGTGAAACAGTGCCAGGAACTGACAGGGTGAAGGCAAATAATAAAAACATTCACATTTCAGTTAGCACAACATATAATCACGAAGAGATACACCAAATATAAAATATAATTAATTAACTACATTGTGAGTTAATTATAAGAAACAAAACTTACACCACGTGCTAGCAATTTCGCCAAACATATACTGTATATATATATTATATTAGCTTCCAGGACCTGTTTCTGTGTTTCGGAAATCACTTCGTCAGTTCTGGAACGGCGCGCATGCCCAATGCCCTTACGGTAACTCCACTCCCGTAGAGCGCATGCCCAATGCCCTTACAGTAACTCCACTCCCGTAGGGCGCATGCCCAGTGCCCTTACGATAACTCCACTCCCGTAGGGCGTATGCCCAATGCCCTTACGATAACTCCACTCCCGTAGAGCGCATGCCCAGTGCCCTTACGATAACTCCACTCCCGTAGAGCGCATGCCCAGTGCCCTTACGGTAACTCCACTCCCGTAGAGCGCATGCTCAATTCCAGTACTTGCTCCCTCTGTTCTGCAGTTGCTTATGTGGCTGAAAGTCTGTAGCTGCCGAGCACCTTGAGCAATATTGATGTGGAGACGCCGTTATGAGGGACCTTGTTCTCCTCCTCGCCCTTCTCTGTCTTTCCTGCTCCGTTCTGCTGGCCGAAGTAGACGAGAGGCTTCCCAACAAATGTGAAGGTGAGCCGGGGAGATTGATTACCCGGCGGGGGGGTGTGGAGGAGAGGGAGAGATTGCGATTGTATAGAACACAACAATATAATCACTGTATCCGCAGCTGCTTCAGCGGCGCAGGAGGGCTCGCAGTAGCATCGCGCTGGTTTAATGCGGTACCGTCACAATATAAACCTGTGCACTAGTCAAAGTGCATGGCGAATAAAAGAGTTATACAAGTCGCAGGGACGCGACAACGGAGCAGCTAGAATCTCATCTTGACGAGAGAAGCAGGGACTTAGAACAGCGGGTGAAGGAACAGATTAGACATGAATAGATATGGAGCCTGCTTCTCTCAGTGTAAGTGTGTTCATTTGCAGTATCTCTCTCTCTCTCTCTCTCTCTCTCTCTCAGTGTGTAAGTACCTCACTGTTGAGCTGCAGTCGGCTCTTGAGAAATCGAGCCAGTCGAAGGAGGTCCTGGAGCTGGGGCAGGTGCTCGACTCGGGTGTGAGGAAACGCAAGATAAAATACAGCACCTCGTGAGTACTGGACTGGGAGGAGGGAGGGGCGCAGGGCCTCCTGTGCAGGGATGGGAGGGAGGGGCACAGGGCCTCCTGTTCAGGGGTGGGTGGGAGGGAGGGGCACAGGGTCCCCAGTGCAGTGCAGGGCTGGCTGGCTGGCTGGCTGGCTGGCTGGCTGGCTGGCTGGGAGGGAGGGAGGGGTGCAGGGTCCCCAGTGCAGGACTGGGAGGCTTGTATTGATTCGCTCCAGCTGAGATTCTGACTCTTGCCCCAGAGAGACGCGGCTGGCAGAGGCCCTCGACAACATCTGTGAGGGAATCCTGGAGTACAGCGTGCATGCAGAGAGGCCAGGCAGCCTGAGATACGCCAAGGTGAGGAGGAGTGGGGAGGGGACTGTGCAGAGAGGAGGTGGAGAGGGGACTGTGCAGAGAGGAGGTGGAGAGGGGACTGTGCAGAGAGGAGGTGGAGAGGGGACTGTGCAGAGAGGAGGTGGAGAGGGGACTGTGCAGAGAGGAGGTAGAGGGGGGACTGTGCAGAGAGGAGGTGGAGAGGGGACTGTGCAGAGAGGAGGTGGAGGGGGGACTGTGCAGAGAGGAGGTGGGGAGGGGAGTGTGCAGAGAGGAGGTGGGGAGGGGACTGTGCAGAGAGGAGGTGGGGAGGGGACTGTGCAGAGAGGAGGTGGGGAGGGGACTGTGCAGAGAGAGGAGGTGGGGAGGGGAGTGTGCAGAGAGGAGGTGGGGAGGGGAGTGTGCAGAGAGAGGAGGTGGGGAGGGGACTGCAGTGCAAGCAGTTCCTTTGTGCAATCTCTCTCTCTCTCTCTCTCTCTCTCTCTCTCTCTCTCTCTCTCTCTCTCTCTCTCTCAATGTATCTGTTGTCTCTCAGGGCAGCAGTGAGACCATGGCCACTCTGAAGAACCTGGTGCACAAGGGAGTGAAGGTGGAGCTGGGGATCCCCTACGAGCTGTGGGACGAGCCATCTGTGGAAGTGTCTGACATGAAGAAGCAGGTACCAACTGGGATTAGGCGGGGGGAGTCAGAAAGCCAGGACACAAAGGGGGGTACCGACGGGGTGGGGGAGAATTGTCACAGACATGAAGAAGCAGGTATTCCCTGGGGGGGTGAGAGATGCTGTTCTATGGTATTGCTCTGGTCTCGGTGTGTTTCTCTGTGTGTCAGTGTTTCTGTGTTTCAGTGTGTTGCTCTCTCTGTGTTTCAGTGTGAGACGATGCTGGAGCAGTATGAGGAGGTTGTGGAGGGCTGGTATCTTCATCACCAGGACCAGCGGCTTGAGTCCTTTCTGTGTGAGAAACACGTCCTGCAGGGCACCGAGCTGGGTGAGGCTGCAGTAACTCTCCCTCTCTCCCTCTCCCTCCCTCTCTCATATCAGCATGTCTGCATCCACACAGCACTGCTTTGCTCTCTTTTCATTCAACACCGACACCTCATCCTCTTTTATCCTTTTCCTTGCAGAGTGTCTGAGGGAGGAGTGGAAGGGCGACACGGGGAAGAAGAGAGCGAGTGAAGGACGGAGCGAGAAGAAAAGGAGGAAAGAAACAGAGGAGGAGGAGGAGGAGAGGAGGGAAGAGCAGTCAGGAGGGGGGGCTGCAGGGCACGATGCAGGGGAGCTGTGAGAGGAGTGGAGAGAAGGGGAGGGGGGATGATTCAAGGGAATCCCTGTAGAAGAGGAGGCCGTTCAGCCCAGCAGAGCTCGTCCGGTCCCGATCGCAGCAGATCGATCTCAGAACTCTGTCAAGTCGGGTCTTAAAGGATCCCAGTGATTCTGCCTCCACAGCATGACCAGGTCCCCCTTGGTCTAGGTCACCCCTCCCCACGTCTGGAAGGCCTCTGTGTCAAGGGGGCAGAGAATGGGTTTTGAGTATCGCCTGGCTGGGTACCTCTCTACCTGTCTTTATAGTTTTAATATTACTCTTTTGTACCCTGTTTTGTATTATTGTACCAGCAATGGCTTCTGTTACCTGTATTACAAACCTCAACCAGCAGTGTGTTCTCTGTGTTGTGATGGGAACCGGTCACAGTGTTTTGTATGATACATATACATACATATATATATATATTTTTTAAACAGTTATATAAATGGTTCAAATAAAAATGTGTGTACTTATTATTGTCCCGCGGTTTAATATGTGTGTCGTCAAGAAATTGCAAGTTCAGTTTCCCTTCACAGAACGTTCAATTTGCAAAGATTGGTGTGGAATAAATAATCACATCGAGCGATACTACAGTCAGCCGCTAGAGGGCGCTAAAGGTTGTGTTATAAAGGTAATCATCCTGTTGTCCTCGATGAATTTGATCCCCTTTGTGTAAATTATGTGGAAGTTTAAGTCTTTTGTAAGAAGCGCAGTTTTGTAATACAAAGTCCACAGTGTTTTCTACATGCATAAAGTCCCCGCTTTAAAACGAGACAGTAACTACGACACTATAGTCCTGTTTCGAGATTCGCGTATTCATTCCTTAAACTCAAACTCTGGTGACGAGGAAGAATGTCCCTGAGCGCCGTTCCGTCCAGCAGGGTGAGTGAATCAATTACCGGTTCATGGATTCAATAATCATAAACGATACGAATATTGTGCAGGTTTGTAACCCGTTGAAAGACTGCAGCTCCATTAATATAGGTTTTTCAGACCAAGGGAGACGATCTACTGAGAAGAGTAAGTGGCTCGTGTTTCGCTCGTCTCAATACCGTCTCTGCGGTAAAGCGCTGATCCGCCAGGGCTGCGGCTGCGCAGTTTCTATCGGGTCGGCGGGTAGTTGTTCTGTGTGTGTTTTGGTGTAATTTGTACGAATATATTTCTTCATGTTCTCGCTGTTGCGTTAATACTGGGCTTGGGGATGACGTTTCGACATGTGGAAATCTGCGATAGTCTCTTATCTTCTGTAACTATTTTTAGAGATATGCAGATCAGATAACGTAACAATAAAATCTAAAAAAAGATGCAAGTCACATTTTCCATCTACTTGGAAAACCCGCTTATCAAATTCGATTAAACTCGGTTAACACGAAGCTACTGGGAGTGTCAGAGAGGAGGATATATGGAGCTGTGCCTGCCTGTCTGTCTGTCTGTCTGTCTGTCTGTCTGTCTGTCTGTCTGCCTGTGTGTGTGTGTTTGTCTGTCTGTGTGTGTGTGTGTGTGTGTGTGTGTGTGTGTGTGTGTGTGTGTGTGTGTGTCGGGGAATAGAAAGCTATATTGCTGGGCAGGCTTGTTATTGAATTCTCCTCTCCTGGTTGGTTTCAGATCCCTGCGATGAGCGCCCCACTCTCGGTCCGCACGGAGCCCCTGGGGCGCAGTGTGATCCGGGGGGACCCCTACACTGTGTGGGTGCTGAAGGAGGGATACTGCGTCAGCGAGGCGGACGGGAGCTGCCGGGCCGACGGCTCCATCACCCTGCTCACTGGGCCCCTGGTCGTCCTGGTGGACACGGGGGGCCCCTGGGACCGGCAGCTGCTGCTGGACCGGCTGGCGGAGAGGGGGGTGCAGCCGGGGGACGTGAGCCACGTGATCTGCACCCATGGCCACTCTGACCACGTGGGCAACCTGAACCTGTTCCCAGGGGCCACGCTGGCCGTGGCCTGCGACGTGAGCCAGGGAGACCGCTACCTGAGCCACGGGCTGGGGGAGGGCCGGCCGCTGGCCCTGGACCCCCACGTGGAGGTGCTGCCCACGCCGGGCCACGCCGGCAGGGACACCAGCGTGCTGGTGAGGGGCTGCGAGGGGGGGCTCGTGCTGGTGGCGGGGGATCTGTTCGAGAGTGAGGGAGACGAGGAATCCTGGAGGGGGCTGAGCCAGGACCCTGCCATGCAGGAGAGGAGCAGACAGGGGGCGCTGGAGATCGCAGACATCATCATTCCAGGACACGGGCCCCCCTTCAGGGTCTACAGAGACACGGCAGCACCCCCCAAATAATGAGGGGGGTTACCTGAGTAATGTACGGAGACAGTGAGACCCGGACTGGCTCGCACTGCTCTGTAATGGGAAAGTCGTCTTCATGTTATTATGTTTCTCTCAGAATCCCGTGTCGGCACTGCTGAAGGACATGTTGTTGCTGTAGAGTTTGATAAGGTTTACTGCTTCGCAGAGAGATCGTGTAAAGTGCATTAATACCTTGACGTGATTAAATGTCGAAACTTTTATTTACCTGAACTTTGCTTCTTTCAGTGATTAACTGAAGTGCCTGCGTTGAGGTGCTGCCATGAGGAGCACTTTCTAACCCTCGCACACACTGTAGTGTAACCCTGACACTCACACACTGTAGTGTAACCCTGACCCTAACACACTGTAGTGTAACGCTAACCCTAACACACTGTAGTGTAACCCTGACCCTAACACACTGTAGTGTAACCCTGACACTCACACACTGTAGTGTAACCCTAACCCTAACACACTGTAGTGTAACGCTAACCCTAACACACTGTAGTGTAACCCTGACCCTAACACACTGTAGTGTAACCCTAACACTAACCCTAACACACTGTAGTGTAACCCTGACCCTAACACACTGTAGTGTAACACTAACCCTAACACACTGTAGTGTAACACTAACCCTAACACACTGTAGTGTAACCCTAACACACTGTAGTGTAACCCTAACCCTAACACACTGTAGTGTAACACTAACACTAACCCTAACACACTGTAGTGTAACCCTGACCCTAACACACTGTAGTGTAACACTAACCCTAACACACTGTAGTGTAACACTAACCCTAACACACTGTAGTGTAACCCTAACACACTGTAGTGTAACCCTAACCCTAACACACTGTAGTGTAACACTAACCCTAACACACTGTAGTGTAACCCTAACCCTAACACACTGTAGTGTAACCCTAACCCTAACACACTGTAGTGTAACACTAACCCTAACACACTGTAGTGTAACCCTAACCCTAACACACTGTAGTGTAACCCTAACCCTAACACACTGTAGTGTAACGCTAACCCTAACACACTGTAGTGTAACCCTAACACACTGTAGTGTAACCCTGACCCTAACACACTGTAGTGTAACGCTAACACTAACCCTAACACACTGTAGTGTAACCCTGACCCTAACACACTGTAGTGTAACCCTAACCCTAACACACTGTAGTGTAACCCTAACCCTAACACACTGTAGTGTAACCCTAACACACTGTAGTGTAACCCTAACCCTAACACACTGTAGTGTAACACTAACCCTAACACACTGTAGTGTAACACTAACCCTAACACACTGTAGTGTAACCCTGACCCTAACACACTGTAGTGTAACCCTGACCCTAACACACTGTAGTGTAACACTAACCCTAACACACTGTAGTGTAACACTAACCCTAACACACTGTAGTGTAACCCTGACCCTAACACACTGTAGTGTAACCCTAACCCTAACACACTGTAGTGTAACCCTGACCCTAACACACTGTAGTGTAACCCTGACACTCACACACTGTAGTGTAACCCTAACCCTAACACACTGTAGTGTAACCCTAACACTAACACACTGTAGTGTAACGCTAACCCTAACACACTGTAGTGTAACCCTAACCCTAACACACTGTAGTGTAACCCTAACCCTAACACACTGTAGTGTAACACTAACCCTAACACACTGTAGTGTAACACTAACCCTAACACACTGTAGTGTAACCCTGACCCTAACACACTGTAGTGTAACCCTAACCCTAACACACTGTAGTGTAACCCTGACCCTAACACACTGTAGTGTAACGCTAACCCTAACACACTGTAGTGTAACCCTGACCCTAACACACTGTAGTGTAACCCTAACCCTAACACACTGTAGTGTAACACTAACCCTAACACACTGTAGTGTAACCCTGACCCTAACACACTGTAGTGTAACCCTAACACACTGTAGTGTAACCCTAACCCTAACACACTGTAGTGTAACCCTAACACTAACACACTGTAGTGTAACACTAACCCTAACACACTGTAGTGTAACCCTAACCCTAACACACTGTAGTGTAACACTAACCCTAACACACTGTAGTGTAACCCTGACCCTAACACACTGTAGTGTAACCCTAACACACTGTAGTGTAACCCTAACCCTAACACACTGTAGTGTAACACTAACCCTAACACACTGTAGTGTAACCCTAACACTAACCCTAACACACTGTAGTGTAACCCTAACCCTAACACACTGTAGTGTAACCCTGACCCTAACACACTGTAGTGTAACGCTAACACTAACCCTAACACACTGTAGTGTAACCCTAACCCTAACACACTGTAGTGTAACCCTGACCCTAACACACTGTAGTGTAACCCTAACCCTAACACACTGTAGTGTAACCCTAACCCTAACACACTGTAGTGTAACCCTGACCCTAACACACTGTAGTGTAACCCTAACACACTGTAGTGTAACCCTGACCCTAACACACTGTAGTGTAACCCTAACACTAACACACTGTAGTGTAACCCTAACCCTAACACACTGTAGTGTAACGCTAACCCTAACACACTGTAGTGTAACACTAACCCTAACACACTGTAGTGTAACCCTAACACTAACCCTAACACACTGTAGTGTAACACTAACACTAACACACTGTAGTGTAACCCTAACCCTAACACACTGTAGTGTAACCCTAACACTAACCCTAACACACTGTAGTGTAACCCTGACCCTAACACACTGTAGTGTAACCCTAACACTAACACACTGTAGTGTAACACTAACCCTAACACACTGTAGTGTAACCCTAACCCTAACACACTGTAGTGTAACCCTGACCCTAACACACTGTAGTGTAACGCTAACACTAACCCTAACACACTGTAGTGTAACCCTAACCCTAACACACTGTAGTGTAACCCTGACCCTAACACACTGTAGTGTAACCCTGACCCTAACACACTGTAGTGTAACCCTGACCCTAACACACTGTAGTGTAACACTAACCCTAACACACTGTAGTGTAACCCTAACACACTGTAGTGTAACCCTGACCCTAACACACTGTAGTGTAACCCTGACCCTAACACACTGTAGTGTAACCCTAACCCTAACACACTGTAGTGTAACCCTGACCCTAACACACTGTAGTGTAACGCTAACACTAACCCTAACACACTGTAGTGTAACCCTAACCCTAACACACTGTAGTGTAACCCTGACCCTAACACACTGTAGTGTAACGCTAACACTAACCCTAACACACTGTAGTGTAACCCTAACCCTAACACACTGTAGTGTAACCCTGACCCTAACACACTGTAGTGTAACCCTAACACACTGTAGTGTAACCCTGACACTAACACACTGTAGTGTAACCCTAACACTAACACACTGTAGTGTAACCCTAACCCTAACACACTGTAGTGTAACGCTAACCCTAACACACTGTAGTGTAACACTAACCCTAACACACTGTAGTGTAACCCTAACACTAACCCTAACACACTGTAGTGTAACCCTAACCCTAACACACTGTAGTGTAACCCTAACCCTAACACACTGTAGTGTAACCCTAACACTAACACACTGTAGTGTAACGCTAACCCTAACACACTGTAGTGTAACCCTGACACTCACACACTGTAGTGTAACCCTGACCCTAACACACTGTAGTGTAACCCTAACACACTGTAGTGTAACCCTAACCCTAACACACTGTAGTGTAACACTAACCCTAACACACTGTAGTGTAACCCTAACACTAACCCTCGCACACACTGTAGTGTAACCCTGACACTCACACACTGTAGTGTAACCCTGACCCTAACACACTGTAGTGTAACCCTAACACTAACACACTGTAGTGTAACACTAACCCTAACACACTGTAGTGTAACCCTAACCCTAACACACTGTAGTGTAACCCTGACCCTAACACACTGTAGTGTAACGCTAACACTAACCCTAACACACTGTAGTGTAACCCTAACCCTAACACACTGTAGTGTAACCCTGACCCTAACACACTGTAGTGTAACGCTAACACTAACCCTAACACACTGTAGTGTAACCCTAACCCTAACACACTGTAGTGTAACCCTGACCCTAACACACTGTAGTGTAACCCTGACCCTAACACACTGTAGTGTAACCCTAACCCTAACACACTGTAGTGTAACGCTAACCCTAACACACTGTAGTGTAACACTAACCCTAACACACTGTAGTGTAACCCTAACACTAACACACTGTAGTGTAACCCTAACACTAACACACTGTAGTGTAACCCTAACCCTAACACACTGTAGTGTAACGCTAACCCTAACACACTGTAGTGTAACACTAACCCTAACACACTGTAGTGTAACCCTAACACTAACCCTAACACACTGTAGTGTAACACTAACACTAACACACTGTAGTGTAACCCTAACACACTGTAGTGTAACGCTAACACTAACACACTGTAGTGTAACACTAACCCTAACACACTGTAGTGTAACCCTAACCCTAACACACTGTAGTGTAACCCTGACCCTAACACACTGTAGTGTAACGCTAACACTAACCCTAACACACTGTAGTGTAACCCTAACCCTAACACACTGTAGTGTAACCCTGACCCTAACACACTGTAGTGTAACACTAACCCTAACACACTGTAGTGTAACACTAACCCTAACACACTGTAGTGTAACCCTAACACACTGTAGTGTAACCCTGACCCTAACACACTGTAGTGTAACCCTGACCCTAACACACTGTAGTGTAACCCTAACCCTAACACACTGTAGTGTAACCCTGACCCTAACACACTGTAGTGTAACGCTAACACTAACCCTAACACACTGTAGTGTAACCCTAACCCTAACACACTGTAGTGTAACCCTGACCCTAACACACTGTAGTGTAACGCTAACACTAACCCTAACACACTGTAGTGTAACCCTAACCCTAACACACTGTAGTGTAACCCTGACCCTAACACACTGTAGTGTAACCCTAACACACTGTAGTGTAACCCTGACACTAACACACTGTAGTGTAACCCTAACACTAACACACTGTAGTGTAACCCTAACCCTAACACACTGTAGTGTAACGCTAACCCTAACACACTGTAGTGTAACACTAACCCTAACACACTGTAGTGTAACCCTAACACTAACCCTAACACACTGTAGTGTAACCCTAACCCTAACACACTGTAGTGTAACACTAACACTAACACACTGTAGTGTAACCCTAACACTAACCCTAACACACTGTAGTGTAACACTAACCCTAACACACTGTAGTGTAACCCTGACCCTAACTCTCACACACTGTAGTGTAACCCTGACCCTAACACACTGTAGTGTAACACTAACCCTAACCCTGACCCTAACTCTCACACACACTGGTGTGAAGTTGCTTTATGAACCTCACAGTCTGAAGCTGGCATGACTTTCCAGTGGAGCTCTTTGCTGGAGCTCAGCCCCGTGTACACAGGGGGTGCGTCATCACTTTATTATGATATTGATAAGATATTGGGAACTGCGTGGGGTCAATATCCTCGCATCTCCTTGGAAACGGACCGATGGCGTGACCGCATCGCTGGGGGCGGAGCTGGACACAGCATATATAAATCAGACCCTGCATGCAGACGCGTGGTGTGTCTGTCTGAGAGAGAGAGAGAGAGAGCGCTGCGCTGAGCTTGAACCCCAGAGACTGTCTCTCCGAAGCGGACTGGGCACCATGTGTACTGGAAAGTGTGCCAAGTGTATCGGGGTCACCCTGTACCCCTTAGCAGCGATCAGTATCCTCTGCAACATCCTGCTCTTCTTCCCAGACTGGAGCACCAGATACATGAAGGAGGAGAGGGTCACTGCGGAGGTGCAGTACATGGGCGGGCTGATCGGTGGAGGTGTTATGGTGAGCGCTGAGATTAGAGCTGCACACGGGGGTTGGCTGGGAGTGGATGGTGGCTCCATGTGTAACGGCTGGGCTGGCAAAGTAACAAATGTCCCGGAGAGCTCTCCCTCTTTCCTCGCTCGTTCTCTCTCATTCTCTTGTTCTCTCTCTCTCCAGGTTCTGATCCCAGCGATTCACATCCACGCTACCGGGAGAGCTGGCTGCTGCGCCAACCGCTGTGGGGTGAGCAGGGAGGGGGGGAGGGTACTCTCACAGTGTCAGCCTGGCTCCTGGCCCCTGCTCCCTGCTCCTTCCTTCACTCTCTGCTCTCTGTTTGTGTTGCAGATGTTCCTCTCCATCGCCTTCGCTGCAGCGGGGGTCGCTGGTGCCCTCTACAGCTTCACCGTGGCGATACTGGGCTTGGTGAACGGACCCACCTGCCTCTTCTCGTTCGCGGGGGAGTCCGTGTGGGGAACCCCCTTCAGCGTGCAGTATTATGGGT
>NW_026708374.1:0-5000 GCF_902713425.1 Acipenser ruthenus | reverse complement strand
CACCCTGCTGTGCAGCGGGAGTCTCGTGTGGATCACGCTGCTGTGCAGCGGGAGTCTCGTGTGGATCACGCTGCTGTGCAGCGGGAGTCTCGTGTGGATCACCCTGCTGTGCAGCGGGAGTCTCGTGTGGATCACCCTGCTGTGCAGCGGGAGTCTCGTGTGGATCACGCTGCTGTGCAGCGGGAGTCTCGTGTGGATCACGCTGCTGTGCAGCGGGAGTCTCGTGTGGATCACGCTGCTGTGCAGCGGGAGTCTCGTGTGGATCACCCTGCTGTGCAGCGGGAGTCTTGTGTGGATCACGCTGCTGTGCAGCGGGAGTCTCGTGTGGATCACGCTGCTGTGCAGCGGGAGTCTCGTGTGGATCACGCTGCTGTGCAGCGGGAGTCTCGTGTGGATCACCCTGCTGTGCAGCGGGAGTCTCGTGTGGATCACGCTGCTGTGCAGCGGGAGTCTCGTGTGGATCACCCTGCTGTGCAGCGGGAGTCTCGTGTGGATCACGCTGCTGTGCAGCGGGAGTCTCGTGTGGATCACGCTGCTGTGCAGCGGGAGTCTCGTGTGGATCACCCTGCTGTGCAGCGGGAGTCTCGTGTGGATCACGCTGCTGTGCAGCGGGAGTCTCGTGTGGATCACGCTGCTGTGCAGCGGGAGTCTCGTGTGGATCACGCTGCTGTGCAGCGGGAGTCTCGTGTGGATCACGCTGCTGTGCAGCGGGAGTCTCGTGTGGATCACGCTGCTGTGCAGCGGGAGTCTCGTGTGGATCACGCTGCTGTGCAGCGGGAGTCTCGTGTGGATCACCCTGCTGTGCAGCGGGAGTCTCGTGTGGATCACCCTGCTGTGCAGCGGGAGTCTCGTGTGGATCACGCTGCTGTGCAGCGGGAGTCTCGTGTGGATCACGCTGCTGTGCAGCGGGAGTTTCGTGTGGATCACGCTGCTGTGCAGCGGGAGTCTCGTGTGGATCACGCTGCTGTGCAGCGGGAGTCTCGTGTGGATCACGCTGCTGTGCAGCGGGAGTCTCGTGTGGATCACGCTGCTGTGCAGCGGGAGTCTCGTGTGGATCACGCTGCTGTGCAGCGGGAGTCTCGTGTGGATCACGCTGCTGTGCAGCGGGAGTCTCGTGTGGATCACCCTGCTGTGCAGCGGGAGTCTCGTGTGGATCACCCTGCTGTGCAGCGGGAGTCTCGTGTGGATCACGCTGCTGTGCAGCGGGAGTCTCGTGTGGATCACGCTGCTGTGCAGCGGGAGTTTCGTGTGGATCACGCTGCTGTGCAGCGGGAGTCTCGTGTGGATCACGCTGCTGTGCAGCGGGAGTTTCGTGTGGCTCACGCTGCTGTGCAGCGGGAGTCTCGTGTCCCGTCTGAGCTGTGCTGGTCAGGGCTGAGAGCAGGGAGGGTGTGTGAAGCAATCTCTTCTGCTGAACACTTTGCAACTTCCCCTTCCTGCTTGTGTGTGTGTGTGTGTGTGTGTGTGTGTGTGTCAGCAGAAAATAAACTCGCCCCCCCCCTCCCCCACCACCACTAAAAAAAAAAAACGACTTCCGTTTTTGATCAAAAAGCCTGTTTTCTGAGCCAGCAGCAGCCCTGCCCGTTTCCCTCGATGCAGTGAGAGTGAAGCCGGCCGCTGGCGTCTGTCTCCGCTCAGCTCTCTCTTTTCAGGTACTCTCTTTTTTTTTTTTCCTTTTCTTCAGAGAGCTGGTTTGTGAGCGTGACGCAGCGCTTGCTTTCCTATCTGAACCCCTGCACAGTCCTGACCCAGCCCGACCCGACTCTGCTTCTCTCTGTCTCCCTGCACAGTCCTGGCCTCGCTGCTCTCTGTCCCCCTGCACAGTCCTGGCCTCGCTGCTCTCTGTCTCCCTGCACAGTCCTGGCCTCGCTGCTCTCTGTCTCCCTGCACAGTCCTGGCCTCGCTGCTCTCTGTCTCCCTGCACAGTCCTGGCCTCGCTGCTCTCTGTCCCCCTGCACAGTCCTGGCCTCGCTGCTCTCTGTCTCCCTGCACAGTCCTGGCCTCGCTGCTCTCTGTCTCCCTGCACAGTCCTGGCCTCGCTGCTCTCTGTCCCCCTGCACAGTCCTGGCCTCGCTGCTCTCTGTCTCCCTGCACAGTCCTGGCCTCGCTGCTCTCTGTCTCCCTGCACAGTACTGGCCTCGCTGCTCTCTGTCTCCCTGCACAGTCCTGGCCTCGCTGCTCTCTGTCCCCCTGCACAGTCCTGGCCTCGCTGCTCTCTGTCTCCCTGCACAGTCCTGGCCTCGCTGCTCTCTCTCCCCCTGCACAGTCCTGGCCTCGCTGCTCTCTGTCTCCCTGCACAGTCCTGGCCTCGCTGCTCTCTGTCTCCCTGCACAGTCCTGGCCTCGCTGCTCTCTGTCTCCCTGCACAGTCCTGGCCTCGCTGCTCTCTGTCTCCCTGCACAGTCCTGGCCTCGCTGCTCTCTGTCTCCCTGCACAGTCCTGGCCTTGCTGCTCTCTGTCTCCCTGCACAGTCCTGGCCTCGCTGCTCTCTGTATCCAGCAGCTTCTATTGCAGAGTGGAGTGGCTGCTTTGCATTGCAAATCATATTGAAATGAAGGGTGAAGCTGAGGGCCAGTGAGCTCAGACCTCCGACAGCCCCCTGGTGTGAAATGTGCCACGGCTTCCACGGGTTTAGGGTTTTTAATAATGAAACACCACGGCTTCCACGGGTTTAGGGTTTTTAATAATGAAACACCACGGCTTCCACGGGTTTAGGGTTTTTAATAATGAAACACCACGGCTTCCACGGGTTTAGGGTTTTTAATAATGAAACACCACGGCTTCCACGGGTTTAGGGTTTTTAATAATGAAACACCACGGCTTCCACGGGTTTAGGGTTTTTAATAATGAAACACCACGGCTTCCACGGGTTTAGGGTTTTTAATAATGAAACACCACGGCTTCCACGGGTTTAGGGTTTTTAATAATGAAACACCACGGCTTCCACGGGTTTAGGGTTTTTAATAATGAAACACCACGGCTTCCACGGGTTTAGGGTTTTTAATAATGAAACACCACGGCTTCCACGGGTTTAGGGTTTTTAATAATGAAACACCACGGCTTCCACGGGTTTAGGGTTTTTAATAATGAAACACCACGGCTTCCACGGGTTTAGGGTTTTTAATAATGAAACACCACGGGCTTCCACGGGTTTAGGGTTTTTAATAATGAAACACCACGGCTTCCACGGGTTTAGGGTTTTTAATAATGAAACACCACGGCTTCCACGGGTTTAGGGTTTTTAATAATGAAACACCACGGCTTCCACGGGTTTAGGGTTTTTAATAATGAAACAAAGTTCAATTTATTGAAGGAATCAAACACCTGGACTGGCTGACACTGCTCTGCAATGGGAGTTTTAACCCTACAAGTAAAACCCATCTAACACACAGAATGCAGACCATGTTGTAAAGTATTGCAGTGTGAGCGTGTTAGCGTGTGTGCGTGTGTACAGTTACAAACACAGTCCTCTCCTCTCTCTCTCTCTCTCTCTCTCTCTCTCTCTCTCTCTCTCTCTCTGTGTGATTTGCATTCCTCCAGTGGGATTTGAATACAGTGACATCACCGATTCAGATTCTCTGTGCATGTGCAGCGTTCCTACACATCTCGTTACCCAGCATGCTATTGTGCAGTGATGTCATCACGCGCCCAGGACACTACTTCACAAACTCGGGATCCTCTCTCTCACTCTCACTCCCTCTCTCACTCTCTCACTCTCTCTCAGCTTCAGTTGCTAAGAATGAAGACACACACACACACGCACACACACGCACACACACGCACACACACAATCTTGCTCCAGTAGATCGACAGGCAGCTCTCTCTGAAGTTTCACACAAAAGCAGGACAAACACAGAGCAGAGAGCAAGGAAGTGACCGGGGTCTGAACTAGGAGGAAACATGAGTGTGTGTGTGTGTGTGTGTGTGTGTGTGTGTGTGTGTGTGTGTGTGTGTGTGTGTCTCACTGTGTGTGTGTGTGTGTCTCACTGTGTGTGTGTCTCACTGTGTGTGTGTGTGTGTGTCTCACTGTGTGTGTGTGTGTGTGTCTCACTGTGTGTGTGTCTCACTGTGTGTGTGTGTGTGTGTCTCACTGTGTGTGTGTGTGTGTGTCTCACTGTGTGTGTGTCTCACTGTGTGTGTGTGTGTGTGTCTCACTGTGTGTGTGTGTGTGTGTGTGTGTGTCTCTGGGAGTCAATTGAAAATTCTAAACACAATAAACAAATGTGTGTGTATAGAGGGAGGGGGGGATGGGGAGGAGGGGAGGAGGGGAGGAGGGGAGGAGGGGAGGGGGGGCGTGTTTCCGGTTCAGTTATTCTTGTTCCTCTGCTAACAGCACAGATTCCAGCAGGGTCACTGTAGACATTTATCTTTCATTTCCTGGCAAGAGCTGAGGAAAACGAGAGGGAGAGCAGAGGGCAGGACTGTCTCTCTCTCTCTCTCTCTCTCTCTCTCCGTCGCTGTGTCTCTCGCTCGCTCGCGCTCTCTCTCTCTCTCCCTCGCTCTCTCTCTCCCTCGCTCGCTCTCTCTCTCTCTCCCTAGCTCGCTCTCTCTCTCTCACAGGAAAGATAACCACACTCTATAAACTGCCCTCTAAATGCATGGTGTTTGTGGTAGAGCTGTAAACACATGCTCCATGGTTCTGTGTGTCTCGTCACTTGTCTTGTAGAGCAGTAGAGGTGACTGCCTGCAGGGCTGTGTGTGTCGCTGACTGGAGACGCCCAGGTCAGTGAGCTGAGGGGCGGGGTTAACCCTTCAGCTGCCAACGGGGGGGGGGGGGGGGGGGGGGGGGGGGGGGGGGGGGGGGTCTCTGTTGATGATGTCACCGGGCGGTGATGTCACTGGGTTCACAGGTCAGCAGCTGGACTCACTGTGTCTCTCCTCTTCTTTACAGAGTCTTCAAGAAGTCCAGCCCCAACTGCAAGGTGAGAGTGTGAGTGAGCATTGGAGGGAGGAGAGTGTGAGAGTGTGAGTGAGCATTGGAGGGAGGAGAGTGTGAGAGTG
>NW_026708373.1:57500-64097 GCF_902713425.1 Acipenser ruthenus | reverse complement strand
AGAACCTTATTCCGGATTTGCTTTGAATGTTCCTTCATCTTCATGATGTAGTTTTTGTTAGGAAATGTACTAACCAACTGTGGGACCTCCCAGAGACAGGTGTATTTAACCTGAAATCATGTGAAACACCTTAATTGCACACAGGTGGACTCCATTCAACTAATTATGTGACTTCTAAAGACAACTGGTTGCACCAGAGCTTATTTAGGTGTGTCATAGCAAAGGGGGTGAATACTTATGCAATCAATTATTTTCTGTTTTATATTTGTAATTAATTTAGAACAATTTGTAGATTTTATTTTTCACTTTGACATTATGGACTTTTCTTGTGTTGATCAGTGGCAAACATAGCGCTTAGCGTTGAGGCCAAAAAGCTCTATTTTGGTCTCATCAGACCATAGAATCTTCTTCCACTTGGTCTCAGAGTCTCCCACATGCCTTCTGGGAAACTCTAGCCGAGATTTGATGCGAGTTTTTTTCAACAATGGCTTTCTTTTTGCCACTCTCCCATAAAGGCCAGTTTTGTGAAGCACCCGGGCTATTGTTGCCATATGCACAGTGTCTCCCAGCTCAGCCGTGGAACACTGTAACTCCTTTAGAGTTGCCATAGGCCTCTTGGTGGCCTCCCTGACTAGTGCCCTATACGCCCGGATACTCAGTTTTTGAGGTCGGCCTGTTCTAGACAGATTCACAGTTGTGCCATATTCTCTCCATTTCTTAATAATGGACTTTACTGTGCTCTGAGATGATATTCAATGCCTTGGAAATGTTCTTATATCCTACCCCTGATTGGTGCTTTTGAAGAACCTTATTCCGGATTTGCTTTGAATGTTCCTTCATCTTCATGATGTAGTTTTTGTTAGGAAATGTACTAACCAACTGTGGGACCTCCCAGAGACAGGTCTATTTAACCTGAAATCATGTGAAACACCTTAATTGCACACAGGTGGACTCCATTCAACTAATTATGTGACTTCTAAAGACAACTGGTTGCACCAGAGCTTATTTAGGTGTGTCATAGCAAAGGGGGTGAATACTTATGCAATCAATTATTTTCTGTTTTATATTTGTAATTAATTTAGAACAATTTGTAGATTTTATTTTTCACTTTGACATTATGGACTTTTCTTGTGTTGATCAGTGGGAAACATAGCGCTTAGCGTTGAGGGCAAAAAGCTCTATTTTGGTCTCATCAGACCATAGAATCTTCTTCCACTTGGTCTCAGTGTCTCCCACATGCCTTCTGGGAAACTCTAGCCGAGATTTGATGCGAGTTCTTTTCAACAATGGCTTTCTTTTTGCCACTTTCCCAGAAAGGCCAGTTTTGTGAAGCACCCGGGCTATTGTTGCCATATGCACAGTGTCTCCCAGCTCAGCCGTGGAACACTGTAACTCCTTTAGAGTTGCCATAGGCCTCTTGGTGGCCTCCCTGACTAGTGCACTTCTCGCCCGGATACTCAGTTTTTGAGGACGGCCTGTTCTAGACAGATTCACAGTTGTGCCATTTTCTCTCCATTTCTTAATAATGGACTTTGCTGTGGTCTGAGAGGATATTCAATGCCTTGGAAATGTTCTTATATCCTACCCCTGATTGGTGCTTTTGAAGAACCTTATTCCGGATTTGCTTTGAATGTTCCTTCATCTTCATGATGTAGTTTTTGTTAGGAAATGTACTAACCAACTGTGGGACCTCCCAGAGACAGGTGTATTTAACCTGAAATCATGTTAAACACCTTAATTGCACACAGGTGGACTCCATTCAACTAATTATGTGACTTCTAAAGACAATTGGTTGCACCAGAGCTTACTTAGGTGTGTCATAGCAAAGGGGGTGAATACTTATGCAATCAATTATTTTCTGTTTTATATTTGTAATTAATTTAGAACAATTTGTAGATTTTATTTTTCACTTTGACATTATGGACTTTTCTTGTGTTGATCAGTGGGAAACATAGCGCTTAGCGTTGAGGGCAAAAAGCTCTATTTTGGTCTCATCAGACCATAGAATCTTCTTCCACTTGGTCTCAGTGTCTCCCACATGCCTTCTGGGAAACTCTAGCCGAGATTTGATGCGAGTTCTTTTCAACAATGGCTTTCTTTTTGCCACTTTCCCAGAAAGGCCAGTTTTGTGAAGCACCCGGGCTATTGTTGCCATATGCACAGTGTCTCCCAGCTCAGCCGTGGAACACTGTAACTCCTTTAGAGTTGCCATAGGCCTCTTGGTGGCCTCCCTGACTAGTGCACTTCTCGCCCGGATACTCAGTTTTTGAGGACGGCCTGTTCTAGACAGATTCACAGTTGTGCCATTTTCTCTCCATTTCTTAATAATGGACTTTGCTGTGGTCTGAGAGGATATTCAATGCCTTGGAAATGTTCTTATATCCTACCCCTGATTGGTGCTTTTGAAGAACCTTATTCCGGATTTGCTTTGAATGTTCCTTCATCTTCATGATGTAGTTTTTGTTAGGAAATGTACTAACCAACTGTGGGACCTCCCAGAGACAGGTGTATTTAACCTGAAATCATGTGAAACACCTTAATTGCACACAGGTGGACTCCACTCAACTAATTATGTGACTTCTAAAGACAATTGGTTGCACCAGAGCTTATTTAGGTGTGTAATAGCAAAGGGGGTGAATACTTATGCAATCAATTATTTTCTGTTTTATATTTGTAATTAATTTAGAACAATTTGTAGATTTTATTTTTCACTTTGACATTATGGACTTTTCTTGTGTTGATCAGTGGCAAACATAGCGCTTAGCGTTGAGGCCAAAAAGCTCTATTTTGGTCTCATCAGACCATAGAATCTTCTTCCACTTGGTCTCAGAGTCTCCCACATGCCTTCTGGGAAACTCTAGCCGAGATTTGATGCGAGTTTTTTTCAACAATGGCTTTCTTTTTGCCACTCTCCCATAAAGGCCAGTTTTGTGAAGCACCCGGGCTATTGTTGCCATATGCACAGTGTCTCCCAGCTCAGCCGTGGAACACTGTAACTCCTTTAGAGTTGCCATAGGCCTCTTGGTGGCCTCCCTGACTAGTGCCCTATACGCCCGGATACTCAGTTTTTGAGGTCGGCCTGTTCTAGACAGATTCACAGTTGTGCCATATTCTCTCCATTTCTTAATAATGGACTTTACTGTGCTCTGAGATGATATTCAATGCCTTGGAAATGTTCTTATATCCTACCCCTGATTGGTGCTTTTGAAGAACCTTATTCCGGATTTGCTTTGAATGTTCCTTCATCTTCATGATGTAGTTTTTGTTAGGAAATGTACTAACCAACTGTGGGACCTCCCAGAGACAGGTCTATTTAACCTGAAATCATGTGAAACACCTTAATTGCACACAGGTGGACTCCATTCAACTAATTATGTGACTTCTAAAGACAACTGGTTGCACCAGAGCTTATTTAGGTGTGTCATAGCAAAGGGGGTGAATACTTATGCAATCAATTATTTTCTGTTTTATATTTGTAATTAATTTAGAACAATTTGTAGATTTTATTTTTCACTTTGACATTATGGACTTTTCTTGTGTTGATCAGTGGCAAACATAGCGCTTAGTGTTGAGGCCAAAAAGCTCTATTTTGGTCTCATCAGACCATAGAATCTTCTTCCACTTGGTCTCAGAGTCTCCCACATGCCTTCTGGGAAACTCTAGCCGAGATTTGATGCAAGTTTTTTTCAACAATGGCTTTCTTTTTGCCACTCTCCCATAAAGGCCAGTTTTGTGAAGCTCCCGGGCTATTGTTGCCATATGCACAGTGTCTCCCAGCTCAGCCGTGGAACACTGTAACTCCTTTAGAGTTGCCATAGGCCTCTTGGTGGCCTCCCTGACTAGTGCCCTATACGCCCGGATACTCAGTTTTTGAGGTCGGCCTGTTCTAGACAGATTCACAGTTGTGCCATATTCTCTCCATTTCTTAATAATGGACTTTACTGTGCTCTGAGATGATATTCAATGCCTTGGAAATGTTCTTATATCCTACCCCTGATTGGTGCTTTTGAAGAACCTTATTCCGGATTTGCTTTGAATGTTCCTTCATCTTCATGATGTAGTTTTTGTTAGGAAATGTACTAACCAACTGTGGGACCTCCCAGAGACAGGTGTATTTAACCTGAAATCATGTGAAACACCTTAATTGCACACAGGTGGACTCCATTCAACTAATTATGTGACTTCTAAAGACAACTGGTTGCACCAGAGCTTATTTAGGTGTGTCATAGCAAAGGGGGTGAATACTTATGCAATCAATTATTTTCTGTTTTATATTTGTAATTAATTTAGAACAAGTTGTAGATTTTATTTTTCACTTTGACATTATGGACTTTTCTTGTGTTGATCAGTGGCAAAAACTCCCAATTAAATCCATTTTGATTCCATGTTGTAACACAATGAAATGTGGAAAAGTCCAAGGGGGGTGAATACTTTTGAGAGCCACTGTATTTCTTAGCAGACACCCTTATCCAGGACGACTTACAATTGTTACAAGATATCACATTATTTTTACATACAATTATATTATTTTTCTACATACAATTACCCATTTATACAGTTGGATTTTTACTGGAGCAATCTAGGTAAAGTACCTTGCTCAAGGGTACAGCAGCAATGTCCCCCACCTGGGATTGAACCCACGACCTTCTAGTCAAGAGTCCCGAGACCTAACCACTACTCCACACTGCCGCCCTGACCATAGTCAAAATTGAGCTACATGACCAGAGTCACCATTGAGCTACATGACCAGAGTCACCATTGAGCTACATGACCAGAGTCACCATTGAGCTAAATGACCATAGTTAGAATAGAATTGACTAGAGTCAGAATAGTGCTACATTGGAGGCTGTGTGGTCCAGTGGTTAAAGAAAAGGGCTTGTAACCAGGAGGTCCCCGGTTCAAATCCCACCTTAGCCACTGACTCACTGTGTGACCCTGAGCAAGTCACTTAACCTCCTTGTGCTCCGTCTTTCGGGTGAGATGTAATTGTAAGTGACTCTGCAGCTGATGCAAAGTTCACACACCCTAGTCTCTGTAAGTCGCCTTGGATAAAGGTGTCTGCTAAATAAACACATAATAATAATACATTACCATAGCCACAAAAAACCTTAGTGGACAAAGTGGGTCTGGGTGGCCGAGCGGCAGTTCCAGGAGGTCGGCATGAAGTAGTGACTTGCTCTCATAATGCTATTAGATAACAGATACACTGGGGGGGTAAGTGCATATTACTAAGGGCATGGTCTTTTGATCAAAAAAATATTTAAGTAAAAATAATAAGTCAAGCCATGTGGGAGGCTCTGCACCCCGGGCAGAGTTCCCATTCACCCCTGGCAGCTTCCACTTCCCTGGAAGTCTGTCTGTTGCCCTCCCGTGCCTGGCGCCAGATCAGGTCGGGCTGGAGGCTCTGTTTTCGGCTTGGGGAGGCGGTGGGTCCCCTTACAGTCCTGGACTTCCATGCTGATGGAAGTATGCTGCCCTCCCGCGCCTGGCGCCAGATCAGGCCGGGCTGGAGGCTCTGTTTTGGGCTTGAGTAGGCAGTGTGGGTCCCTTACATTTTTTTATTTTTAATGCACTTTAAGTCTCTTGCCTTCACGGGGTTTGGAGGCTCTGTTTTGGGCAACAGTGTGCCATTTGTGTCGCTGACTTTCAGTGCACTTGAAGCCTGTTGCCCTCGCGGGGTTTGGAGGCTCTGTTTTCAGCAGCAGTGTGCCGTTTGTGTCCTTGGTGACCTCCATGTTTTTGCTGCTAGAGACTAAGTCCCGTTGTGGACATGGTCGTGTCTACCTTCAATGCGAGCCTTTTGGTGGACATGGTCATTGGCCGAGCACTTTAAAAAAAAAAATCCTATCTTTAACATTAGATGACCATAGTCCGGACTTTTTTGGCTCCGCCAGAAACTAAGAGTTGAAAAAGACATAGTCATGTCGCCTATCTTTAACATGACATGACCATGACCATAGCAGGGCAGTTTATGGAAGTCTGTAAACGGCCGAGATTGAAATGTCCTGCGGGGTGGCAGCGACTCCTTGGCAGTGTGACTTCGGCCCCGTTGCCCATAAAGACTCCATGTCTGAGATACAACGGGGGGACCCGCGGAGATTTCCGTCGACAGGGTTTTTAGAACAAAAAATATTTCTAAGTCAGGACGGAGGTGTCAGAAAAATGCTTGTGAGTGATCAGTTGAAGCCAGGCTTGGAGGCTTTGTGCTGGGCAGGGGAAGATGGCCGGGATGACTCCTCCTGTCGGGTCCATGCTGTGGGAGGCTCCGCACTTGAACCAGAGCTCACACTTTCCAAGAAAAAGTCCTGGACAAGTCTCGGTGTGGTTTTGTTTTTTGTTGTTCTAAAACCCTGTCCGACCGCCCTACTGTGGACTAGGGCGAGGGCAAGGAGGCGAGTCGGGTCGCGGGACCATCTCTCTCTCCAGTTCCACTCACCCTTTGGCTTCTTCAGCCCAACTAGGGAGGGCCCCTGCGGGCCGGTCTTGCACCGGTGTTCAGGCACGGCGGTTCCTCCCCACCAGATGGCTGACGACTTTGAGAGAGGCGGCCCTTCCTTCCCACCGGGAGAGGGGGGCTGCCGACCTTTCTGAGCGAGG
>NW_026708373.1:45000-47500 GCF_902713425.1 Acipenser ruthenus | reverse complement strand
TTTGGCTGTATGTTTGGGGTCATTGTCCTGCTGGAAGATGAATCTTCTCCAAGTCCCAGGTCTCTTGCAGACTTCAGCAGGTTTTCCTTCAGGATTTCTCTGTACTTTGCCGCATCCATTTTGCCCTCTATCTTCACGAGCTTTCCAGGCCCTGACGCAGAGAAGCATCCCCATAGCATGATGCTGCCACCACCATGCTTCACGGTAGGGATGGTGTTCTCAGGATGATGTACGGTGTTAGGCTTGCGCCAAACATAGCGCTTAGCGTTGTGGCCAAAAAGCTCTATTCTGGTCTCATCAGGCCATAGAATCTTCTTCCACTTGGTCTCAGAGTCTCCCACATGCCTTCTGGGAAACTCTAGCCGAGATTTGATGCGAGTTCTTTTCAACAATGGCTTTCTTTTTGCCACTCTCCCATAAAGGCCAGTTTTGTGAAGCACCCGGGCTATTGTTGCCATATGCACAGTGTCTCCCAGCTCAGCCGTGGAACACTGTAACTCCTTTAGAGTTGCCATAGGCCTCTTGGTGGCCTCCCTGACTAGTGCCCTATACGCCCGGATACTCCGTTTTTGAGGACGGCCTGTTCTAGACAGATTCACAGTTGTGCCATATTCTCTCCATTTCTTAATAATGGACTTTACTGTGCTCTGAGAGGATATTCAATGCCTTGGAAATGTTCTTATATCCTACCCCTGATTGGTGCTTTTGAAGAACCTTATTCCGGATTTGCTTTGAATGTTCCTTCACCTTCATGATGTAGTTTTTGTTAGGAAATGTACTAACCAACTGTGGGACCTCCCAGAGACAGGTGTATTTAACCTGAAATCATGTGAAACACCTTAATTGCACACAGGTGGACTCCATTCAACTAATTATGTGACTTCTAAAGACAATTGGTTGCACCAGAGCTTATTTAGGTGTGTCATAGCAAAGGGGGTGAATACTTATGCAATCAATTATTTTCTGTTTTATATTTGTAATTAATTTAGAACAAGTTGTAGATTTTATTTTTCACTTTGACATTATGGACTTTTCTTGTGTTGATCAGTGGCAAAAACTCCCAATTAAATCCATTTTGATTCCATGTTGTAACACAATGAAATGTGGAAAAGTCCAAGGGGGGTGAATACTTTTGAGAGCCACTGTATTTCTTAGCAGACACCCTTATCCAGGACGACTTACAATTGTTACAAGATATCACATTATTTTTACATACAATTATATTATTTTTCTACATACAATTACCCATTTATACAGTTGGATTGTTACTGGAGCAATCTAGGTAAAGTACCTTGCTCAAGGGTACAGCAGCAATGTCCCCCACCTGGGATTGAACCCACGACCTTCTAGTCAAGAGTCCCGAGACCTAACCACTACTCCACACTGCCGCACTGACCATAGTCAAAATTGAGCTACATGACCAGTCACCATTGAGCTACATGACCAGAGTCACCATTGAGCTACATGACCAGAGTCACCATTGAGCTAAATGACCATAGTTAGAATAGAATTGACTAGAGTCAGAATAGTGCTACATTGGAGGCTGTGTGGTCCAGTGGTTAAAGAAAAGGGCTTGTAACCAGGAGGTCCCCGGTTCAAATCCCACCTTAGCCACTGACTCACTGTGTGACCCTGAGCAAGTCACTTAACCTCCTTGTGCTCCGTCTTTTGGGTGAGATGTAATTGTAAGTGACTCTGCAGCTGATGCAAAGTTCACACACCCTAGTCTCTGTAAGTCGACTTGGATAAAGGTGTCTGCTAAATAAACACATAATAATAATACATTACCATAGCCACAAAAAACCTTAGTGGACAAAGTGGGTCTGGGTGGCCGAGCGGCAGTTCCAGGAGGTCGGCATGAAGTAGTGACTTGCTCTCATAATGCTATTAGATAACAGATACACTGGGGGGGTAAGTGCATATTACTAAGGGCATGGTCTTTTGATCAAAAAAATATTTAAGTAAAAATAATAAGTCAAGCCATGTGGGAGGCTCTGCACCCCGGGCAGAGTTCCCATTCACCCCTGGCAGCTTCCACTTCCCTGGAAGTCTGTCTGTTGCCCTCCCGTGCCTGGCGCCAGATCAGGTCGGGCTGGAGGCTCTGTTTTCGGCTTGGGGAGGCGGTGGGTCCCCTTACAGTCCTGGACTTCCATGCTGATGGAAGTATGCTGCCCTCCCGCGCCTGGCGCCAGATCAGGCCGGGCTGGAGGCTCTGTTTTGGGCTTGAGTAGGCAGTGTGGGTCCCTTACATTTTTTTATTTTTAATGCACTTTAAGTCTCTTGCCTTCACGGGGTTTGGAGGCTCTGTTTTGGGCAACAGTGTGCCATTTGTGTCGCTGACTTTCAGTGCACTTGAAGCCTGTTGCCCTCGCGGGGTTTGGAGGCTCTGTTTTCAGCAGCAGTGTGCCGTTTGTGTCCTTGGTGACCTCCATGTTTTTGCTGCTAGAGACTAAGTCCCGCTGTGGACATGGTCGTGTCTACCTTCAATGCGAGCCTTTTG
>NW_026708373.1:0-35000 GCF_902713425.1 Acipenser ruthenus | reverse complement strand
CATGTTAACCACTCCCTAATCCATGTGCATGCATTTCCTTGAATCCCTACTGCATTCAGTTTGAGAATTAATGTTGAAAGGGAGGGAAGATCTTCTCCACATTCTTTTGAATGACAAATGTTCGTTTTGAAAAGTAAATGTTGAAAGGCCGGGAAGATCTTCTCCACAGAAGATCCTCCCAGCCTTTCAACTTTTTTTCAGAAAAAATACAATTAAAAAAGGCATCAGTGTTTAATTTCCAGATGATTTTAAACTTGCAGCACATTTCAAACGACTATCGGAACATTATTTCTTTAAAACAAATGTGGATATTATTTATTTTTCAATAAAGGATTTTAAGATTTTTTTCTCAAAGAGTTTCCCAGTTTTCAATCATTTGAAACATGTACTGTCTTCCAAATGCCTGTTCCTAACGAATTGGCTATTCTCCTTGCTTGACACATTCCTATTTTTATGAAATGTAGCAGTTGCATGAGAGGCAGAGCTGCAGCATCTGCCCAGCTAGGAGCTGCCTTGCTGTGCCAAGTTATGCGCTCCATACCCTTGCTGTGCGGATCTTTGTTGTATTTAAAATGACATTTTTACGCAGAGGAGCAGGGTACAGACAAAGGGAGCAGGGGACAGTTCAAAGGGAGCAGAGGGCAGGGTAGATTAAACAGCTTTGTATGTAGATTAAACATATTTATACTGGGGCAGTACACAATAGCCGGGATCCCTGAACTAGCCAATGTTGGAACTTAGTGTGACAATACTGGAATATGACCAGAGTCAGAATAGTGCTACATGACCATAGTCAGAATTGAGTTACATGACAAGAGTCAGAATACTGCTACATGAACAGAGTCAGAATTGAGTTATATGACCACAGCCAGAATCGAAGTAAATGACCAGAGCTACAAAAAAAGCTTTACCTTCTTCTAAGGTATAAAGTCGGTCTCTGTCAACAAGTACAGGTGTTTATACACTGACACAGCCCCTGTGTAAATGAGATCAGGCCTTTATACACTGACACAGCATCTCTGTCAACAAATACAGGTGTTTATACACTGACACAGCATCTCTGTCAACAAATACAGGTGTTTATACACTGACACAGCATCTCTGTCAACAAATACAGGTGTTTATACACTGACACAGCATCTCTGTCAACAAATACAGGTGTTTATACACTGACACAGCATCTCTGTCAACAAATACAGGTGTTTATTTGTACGCCTTTGAACAAATGACAAACAGTATTGCACAGAAACGTCTGGGGTGGTTTAAAATTGACACAAAGCTGCATTTTATCACCAAATGGTCTCAAATTGTAGGTCTGATCACTGTGGACTAGAGCATTTTTGCAATATGTGTGGAACTTTCCTATTTATGGAGGTATGCAGCCTCAAAGCTAGCTGGTTTTTGCTGTGCAGTCAAATCAACTGTATTGAACAGAATGGTATATAACTGCCAGTTTACTAATAATGAAAGAAATCCCCCAAACAGGCAAAAGTGGGTTTAAATTGAAGATCACAACTTCTAGTTTACATTAAACCTGACTATGTGGCTAAGAAATGTGGAGATATTGAGAAACTGGGAGGAAACCATTGACATATTCAGCTATTTTTCTATAACTGCCAGTTTACTACTAATGAATGAAAAATACAAAAAATCACCAAAACAGCCAAAACTGGGCTCAAATTGAACATCTCATCCTCTAGACAGCTTTATTTCTGCAGCGGCAGAAATAAAGCTATCAAAGGTGACGATGCAGGTATGTACCCTATGTGTACTGACACACAGGAGAGCATAGGGGCCTCAGAAGAGCAGGCAATTAATATCGGCGGCTGTGTAGGGCAGGCTCGCTTCAAAAAATGGAAGGCTAATCGCGCTTGGCTAAAGGCTAATCCCAGCGGTTCAGTCATTTGCTCGGTTTGTTCAGCAATTCGTGATCTGGGAACCCATATAAAAGGACGACCTGGAATTGACCAGGCCTTTATGAATGGCACAACTGCAACATCAGCCAAAAAACTAAATGACAAAATAAGTGAACACGGTAAATGCAAGTCTCATATGAAATGTGAACACATAGCGCAAGCCAGACAAAAGCAGGCCATAGAGAAAGCTGCTGAAAACAGCACTGCAGTGATCGGAAAAAACGACGAGCATAATGATAACAGCCTACATGATTTGTAAAGAAAACGTTTAAGATGCATCCAAACATTTTGCAGCTACAGCAGCTTAATGGATTGGATACTGGGAACATGCTGCATTCCGACCATGCAGGTTGTAATATGCTCTCGTTTGTAGCAGACAAAATGGCTGCACAACTTGCAAAGTATGTAATTGATTATTATTATTATTATTTATTTCTTAGCAGACACCCTTATCCAGGGCAACTTACAATTGTTACAACATATCACATTATTTTTACATACAATTATATTATTTTAGGCAACTATTTTTTTAACATTGTGCCGCTAAAGTCGGGGACAGGTGCTGGCATTGCAGATGAGTTGCTTTCCAGCCTCAATCAGTATGGCATCACTGCAGACATACTTCGAGAGCGTCTGCTGGGTTTTGCAACTGATGGAGCAGCATCGATGCTGGGGAAATACAAAGGGGCAGCATCAATTCTGCGAGAACAGATCAACAACAATCTAATCGAGATTCACTGCATGAACCACAAACTGGAGCTTGCTGTTCATGACGCTGTTCGAACAGTAAAGGAAGCAAGTCATTTTCAGCTATTAATCGATTCACTGTATTCATTTTTTTCACTAAGTCCCAAGAACCAGAGGCAACTTGAAGCTGTGGCTGCTGAGCTCTGTGTACATATACACAAGGTTGGTCGAGTTTCTGACGTCCGTTGGCCGTCATCTTCCTGCACATCGGTGACTGCTTTATGGGAAAGTTACCCTGCCCTTGTTACATTTTTTAGAAATGGTTCAACAGACATCTCACGTTCTTCACAGGACAAAGCAGAATGTGGTGGTCTACTGGGGAAGATGACAAACTGGCTGTTTGTAATGGAAGTAGCAACAATGAAAGATGCACTCGAGACGCTAAAAGCGCTATCCCTGTTTCTTCAAAATAGGAATTCCACTGTCATCACTGTCAAGCCGGAGATTGATGTTGCATTAAAAGCTCTACGTGCTATGAAGGACAGAGATTGAATAAATACCAGCACAATGAACAACGAGTTCTCAAGAGCCGGTGCATTTAAAGGGGTTCCAATCACACAGCCATCTGACGCTCAACAAATGAAATACAGAGGTTTCCGCACGCAGTTCATACAAGCTTTATTTGACAACATCGAAAGAAGATTTGATGATAAAGGGGTCCTGGAGGAGGCAGCCGTACTCAACCCCACATCATGGCCTGTAGAAGAGGATGCAAGAATTTTGTTTGGGGACGATAAAGTTATGAATCTGTGCAAAACTTTAAAATTCAACGTTTCACGACCTCTAACTATAAAGGAATTCAGAGAGCACAAAGATACTCAGCGCATGGGGGATAACCTGAACAAACTGGTAACCACAGTAGGTGTAATTCCTGTGGTCCACTGCTGAATGTGAACGTGGCTTTAGTGTGATGAACCTTATTCTGACCGACCAGAGAAGCCGAATGCATGTAAGCACACTGAACAGCATGCTGTTTGTTTCAATTAACGGCCCCAACATTGACACTTTCCAAGCTGAGAAATATGCAGAGTTTAAAGGATTAAAGAGGGACACCCACTCTGCAGAGGACAAACCAACAGGAAAGAAAAGAAACGAGAAAACGATTGCCCACCATACCAAACTGTTTTCTTAGACCGATCCAGCCACATCTTGGTGATATCGGTGAGTTTAAAACATTTAACTTATCTTACTTATGTTAATTAAAATGTAAAACGAAAATGAAAAATGATATATAAATAAATGGTGTGCATTTACAACTTCATGTCACCAGGAGTCTCCAAATCAGTTAATGTTTGTTACTGGAAATATAGTAGCTGTGTGAAATATTAACCCTTTGCAGTTCATTTATTAAGTGCGTGTCAGGTCCAATTTATTTTCACACACGCAGTTTATTTTAGACGCGCTGTTTAAAAGTATTTTTTTTCACAGTAAAACAGGTTTAAAAGACACTTCAAAACAACAGGACACTCAGTACTGCATCTCCAGCAAACACCTCAGTAATGCGATCCAAGTCATTATTTTATTACTATAACATCTCAAAAAGCTCTGCAAATGTCTGTGATATTCTCTGAGCGCTGGATGCGGAAGCAGCTATCTTGTTTGTGTATGTCCGTGTTATCTATGTAGTGTCGGGTCTATCAGTATTCATGAGATACACCCACTATTTTTTTTTTTTCCCGGCTTCTCTCGGCTCCTATCGGTCTCACTCGGCCATTGAATAGTTTTCTCGGCTTTTTCCGGAGAAAAAAGACTAGAGACCTGTTTTTTGTGTCTTTTTGATGATGTCGGACAGGGTCCGACATTGGACCGGAAAGGGAAAATTGCGATGTCAGACCAGGTCCGACATAGGACCGCAAAGGGTTAAGGTAATCCAATCAGAAATGCTAATGACATATTTCAGGTATATAAAGGCTTAAGTTCTTAGTGTATCCACCTGAGGCAATCGTGGCCAGTAGTCGTGCGCAAAATTATACAAATCGAGCAAAAACTTCACAGAAAAAAAACTATATGAAAAGTGCATTCTTAAAGGCGGTGGCTAAGCTGAAAATTAGTGGTTCCCATTAGTGTATGTGTTTTAAAAACATTTAGAACGTCCCTCATACAATGAATTCAGGTATGAATGACAGCCTTTAGTAGACTCAATTCAATATCCATCCACATTATTGTATTTTAGCACCATTGCAGTCACGATTACAATTACAGTTATAAGGTTTAATTACAAACATCATGAAATAATGAGAGTAATTATTCCCAGTGTCACTCCTGGAGGTTGGCCAGACGTCTCTGTGAAAGCTTTTGTATCTTGCTCTTCTCGTTGAATATCTTCACTTTGACAGTTGTCCAATCATGCCTTATATTTGAGTGCTGGAACAAAAAATCCTCCATCTCTTTTTTACCTATAATACAAAATGGAGTGAGGTAACCAGTGGTGTACCACAGGGATCAGTATTAGGCCCTCTGGTATTCCTAATCTACATTAATGATTTAGATTCTGGTATAGTAAGCAAACGTGTTAAATTTGCAGACGACACAAAAATAGGAGGAGTGGCAAACAATGTTGCAGCAGCAAAGGTCATTCAAAATGATCTAGACAGCATTCAGAACTGGGCAGACACATGGCAAATGACATTTAATAGAGAAAAGTGTAAAGTTTTGCATGCAGGCAATAAAAATGTGCATTATAAATATCATATGGGAGATACTGAAATTGAAGAAGGGAACTATGAAAAAGACCTAGGAGTTTATGTTGACTCAGAAAGCTATAAAAAAGGCCAACAAGATGCTCGGATATATTGTGAGAAGTGTTGAATTTAAATCAAGGGTAGTAATGTTAAAACTTTACAATGCATTAGTAAGACCTCACCTAGAATATTGTGTTCAGTTCTGGTCACCTCGTTACAAAAAGGATATTGCTGCTCTAGAAAGAGTACAAAGAATAGCAACCAGAATTATCCTGGGTTTAAAAGGCATGTCGTATGCAGACAGGCTAAAAGAATTGAATCTATTCAGTCTTGAACAAAGAAGACTACGCGGCGATCTGATTCAAACATTCAAAATCCTAAAAGATATAGACAATGTCGACCCAGGGGACTTTTTTGACCTGAAAAAAGAAACAAGGACCAGGGGTCACACATGGAGATTAGATAAAGGGGCATTCAGAACAGAAAATAGGAGGCACTTTTTTACACAGAGAATTGTGAGGGTCTGGAACCAACTCCCCAGTAATGTTGTTGAAGCTGACACCCTGGGATCCTTTAAGAAGCTGCTTGATGAGATTTTGTGATCAATAAGCTACTAACAATCAAACGAGCAAGATGGGCTGAATGGCCTCCTCTCGTTTGTAAACTTTCTTATGTTCTTATGTTTTTATATTAATATAGGTTAATCTATTGAAATACATGGATAGACCTAAAGAATACTACTGTGCGTCATAGAAAAAAAATCTTGTAATACCCAAATGGTAATATTTTCGCTGGGCTCTGAACGATGGTATTATCACTTCAACACATCAGCTTGAGCTCAAAGTGTGGCTTGTGCAGAGCTGGCATTTCAGTCTATCCACCACGCAGACCCGAAAGGGAAGACACATATTGTTCAGACTCAAATCCATATATTACAATAAACAATAGCTGGTTTAGTGTGTATTACCAGGGGTAATACCATCTGAATGGTTCCTGTCCCCAAAACTCTCTCCCCAAAACCTCTCTATGGTATTATTCCCTGGTAGTACACACTGAACCAGCCATTATTCCAGTTGTTAAATGATACAATAATTAACATTTTATATAAAAAAAAAAAAAAAAACAACAAACAAAAACACAATAACATTTACAGACTAGCCATAATCCCTGGACTGTTCCATTATACAAAGGTGTTTGCTTTACATAAAAAAGTAGCCGCATGTAAGAAACAGGGCATATTTATGATGGTCTTTACACAAATACAGTTTGCACCATATACAGTATATCTGTGTATTTACAAGTAGTCTCAGGCCGATTGGTTTGGTGCAAATTCTGGGGTGAATCAGTTTGTTTTGGATGTTTCATTTATGCCTGCAAATGAACTGAACCGTACTTCAGCATGCACCAAACGACCATTTGTGAAAGGGCTTTTAACCCTTTGCGGTCCATTGTCGGACTGGGTCCGACATTGCAATTATTCCTCACAGGTCCTTTGTCGGACTGGGTCCGACATCATTATAGCAACGCAATAAACGGGTGTTTAGTCGTTTTTTCTCCGGAAAAAGCCGAGAAAACCATTCAATTGCCGAGTGGTAGCGACAGGAGCCGAGACAAGTCGGAAAAAAAAAAAAAAAAAAAAAAAAGGCGTATTTCATGAATAGTCATACATGGTATCAGGTATCAGATAATGGGCGTCCATAATAAACAAGCTGGCTAAGTGCGTCAGCGCACTGAGACTATCATGGACATTTGCAGAGCTTTTTTCAGATGTTATAGTAATAAAATAATGACTTTGATCGCATTATTGAGGAGTTTGGTGATAAAACGAGTGATCTGGAGATGATCGATCGGTATGTACGACTATTATTATTATTATTATTTATTTCTTACACAGCTGAACGCTATAGCAAACAAAAGGCTGGGGAGGGGCTGGAGATGCCTAGTGTGTGCTTTGTTGATATGCAGGGCCATTTAAACCCGTTTGACTGTGAAAAAAATACTTTTAAACAGCGCGTATAAAATTAACTGCGCGTGTGAAAATTAATTATTCCTGGCGTGCCTGACGCGCGATTAATAAATGGACCGCAAAGGGTTAAAAGACTCAAAAGTACTGTATGCCTAAATTATTGTTTGTTACTAGCAATATTAACACATTGTTTTCTTCACAAAAAAAGGATGTAAATCCCATTTTGATGCAAATACCTTGATAAATCTGACTGAAGGCAAAGATACTGGTACCCAATAAAGTACAGGTGTGTGGATTTGTGTTAATCTGCATATTTGAAAACCAGTTGAATATTTTATATAAAAAATTACACTGCAATATAATTATATGATAATCGTGGTATTTTTTCTGATAGTTATCATACCATGAGAATTTCTTAGCATCCCACCTCTACATCTGACCCTATGTCACACCTACGTCAAACTTATCCAATTGTCAGGAAAATTCATATGGATACCCAAACACCCCACCCCCAATAAAGAAACTAAAAATATAGTAAAATGCCAAAGGATTATGCTATTGGGGGCGGGGAGTGTTTACTTTGAACGGACTCAGACAGAATGTATAGAAAACTAAATATTCAATATATGTATGGCACCATTACAATCATTACAATCTCACCTGGCATTTGTTTTCTGCTTTCACCTTGTAAGGCTTGAAATAGATAAGCACTTGGTCTTCATCTACTTTGGCCCATCTTGTATACTTTCATCCTGCACAAGATAACAAATACAATTATGAAGTTACTTCATCAGTGGCGGACTGTAGCAAGATTGATTGATGTAGCAATCTCTGTGTCCTCCAGTTTGAAAGATCCACTTGCACACAATAGTGGGCTATATAACTTGATTTCATTAGTATGCTTAGCAATCCCCGGAACAATGAGACCACATAGAAAAAACAATACTTTAATCTGCATTTTCATCATATAACTCTATACATTAAATTAATTTATGAAGTTAATATTTTTTATATATAAATGTATGAAAAATAAATTTGGTTCAAGTACATGTATTGGGGGTTGTTTTAAAACAAAATCTGACAGGGGATATTATATTATTTCTACCATTTTCCCTGCACCTGGAATCTGTGTCTATTTCACAAACACCAAAGTTGGGATTCATTTAAAACAATAAAATCACCAGTTTGTTTTATTGTTAAATAAAAAAATAAAAAAAAAATAGTAAATGGGGAAAACTGACTTGGCTTAGTGGCTGCCATGGTTTTATAATTGACATATAAATTAAATCAATGTCTACATAAGACATATTAAAAAGTGGATGAGTAAAGGTCTCCACACACCAGACACAAAGTGATTTTTTAATTGGCAACGACTCCCGACGAGACCTTTCGCAGCGACATGACCACACAAACCAGCAGCGATAGGTTTGAAAATTGCCAGATCTATACAACTGTTCAAAATTGCTATTGACAGAACTATGATCAAGACTGGTACTACTTATCAACATGATGTGGAAATTATGAGTGTCTTCTCTGATGGTATTTCAACACATATGGCAATAAATCACACATACCAGGCTTATCCAGTTCTTTCGAAATGGACTCCCATATATTCCCTTTCAAATCTGTATCTTTATAATTGTGATGGCCTTTGTCATAAAGCTCTGGGTAGTTTTTCAACGACAAGTATTTTTCCTCCGTCATTTTGGAAACTGCTTCACCCTGCTGGACCACGTGCATTGAAGCTGTTCTCCGATTGCTCAATGCCCTAGTTGACGTGCGTCAAATCGCAAAAAATCGGATTCAATCCTATTTATTTCTCGTCAGTCCAGTGCTGCCCTGGTACCGTTCCTGCGTAGCTTGTCGTGTGAAAGATACTTATCAAAAGTATAGGTTCTATTCATTTTGACGCATCACTGCACAGTTTCGCTTGTCGCATTGCATCTTAAGTGCCCGAAATGCCTTATAAATGCATATGCACAACAGTATCTCTTTCATACTGACCGGAAATTTCAGTTTTTCACCACCACCATCCCTGTACTGTAACAATCGTCCGCTAACAACACCTTTTGGATTTTCTTTTCCACTGTCCCCTTAATTGACCTGGCTGTGTGGCATGGAGCATTGTCCTGCTGGAAAAACCAATCCTCAGAGTTGGGGAACATTGTCAGAGCAGAAGGAAGCAAGTTTTCTTCCAGGACAACCTTGTACTTGGCTTGATTCATGCGTCCTTCACAAAGACAAATCTGCCCGATTCCAGCCTTGCTGAAGCACCCCCAGATGAGTCCAATTTTCAGCTTTGCCCAACACCTGGTCGTCTAATGGTTAGACGGAGACCTGGAGAGGCCTACAAGCCACAGTGTCTCGCACCCACTGTGAAATGTGGTGGAGGATCGGTGATGATCTGGGGGTGCTTCAGCAAGGCTGGAATCGGGTAGCTTTGGCATGAAGCAAGCCAAGTACAAGGTTGTCCTGGAAGAAAACTTGCTTCCTTCTGCTCTGACAATGTTCCCCAACTCTGAGGATTGGTTTTTCCAGCAGGACAATGCTCCATGCCACACAGCCAGGTCAATCAAGGTGTGGATGGAGGACCACCAGATCAAGACCCTGTCATGGCCAGCCCAATCTCCAGACCTGAACCCCATTGAAAACCTCTGGAATGTGATCAAGAGGAAGATGGATGGTCACAAGCCATCAAACAAAGCCGAGCTGCTTGAATTTTTGCGCCAGGAGTGGCATAAAGTCACCCAACATCAATGTGAAAGACTGGTGGAGAGCATGCCAAGACGCATGAAAGCTATGCTTGAAAATCAGGGTTATTCCACCAAATATTGATTTCTGAACTCTTCCTAAGTTAAAACATTAGTATTGTGGTGTTTTAAAAATGAATATGAACTTATTTTCTTTGCATTATTCGAGGTCTGACAACACTGCATCTTTTTTGTTATTTTGACCAGTTGTCATTTTCTGCAAATAAATGCTCTAAATGACAATATTTTTATTTGGAATTTGGGAGAAATGTTGTCAGTAGTTTATAGAATAAAACAAAAATGTTCATTTTACCCAAACACATACCTATAAATAGTAAAACCAGAGAAACTGATAATTTTGCAGTGGTCTCTTAATTTTTTCCAGAGCTGTATATATTTTTCAAACAAGCGCAAGGTGGTGGTGCAAGCTCTGTCTCACAGTGAGGAGAAAAATTAGGCACTATTATCTTGTGGATTCTGAGATGTTAGTAAAGGTTCCGAAATAATTGTATTTTATCTTGCTCTTAATTGTATTAATACTTGTACTGTGATTCTTGAAATGTATTTTTGTTTACGACTGTAAGTCGCCCTGGATAAGGGCGTCTGCTAAGAAATAATAATAATGACACAGATAATGACCCTTGTCCAACAGAATGTTATAATACAGTAGTGTACCAAATTTGAAGATATCGCAAAGCATGTGTCAACTATCATTGGTAATGGTTCTTAATTTCTAATGAACAAATAAGAAACCTTACCTTATCATTAAGCATTGGAAAAATGAAGGATTCTGTGCTTGACATGGGATGCTGTGCTTGACATTGCATTTTAGATCACAAGGACTTAAAATGCAAATCAAAAGAAATGAATTCTCACAGTAAAAAAAAAAAAAGTGATTTTTTTTATAGGAAGAGAATAAAGAACAGCCAAAAAAAAAAAACCTTAGTCTTGGGGGACCATCCCACTAAAAAACGCTTCGTCCTAAAAGGGTTCAATTCAAATATCACTACTTTTATAACTTATCAGCCTGTGATGCAACTCATGTCTTGGCAAAGTACTGAATTATTTATTAAGAAACAAAATAAAGCACACATAAAAAATAGAAGAATATGAAGCCAATATCTCAAAGCGTTTGGTCTTTATTTTCCAGAAACGAACGTCGCATGACCGCAATTTGGCAGCCATCTTAGGTCACAGATCAACGTGACCAGTAGTTAGATTTTTCTAGAGGAGTTTCCACAATGCAGAGAATATAAATTCAACATTGCGATCAGTTCAGAAGATCAAAGCAGTTATAGGTGTGATGAGGCTGGTAATGTCTGCAGATTTACAAAAAACATACAAGCTTCCCTCACGTGGATGCTTAAAGAAAAGCCATTTAAATGTCATATCAAGATGCCACCCAACACTGAAAATATTAACTGGCTGACGTGGACATAGACCTTTGGGAGACAGTCCCCATAATGTGACATTCAACAGTATATTGTAGCGCCCTTTCTGATTTAACATGAAATCACCTTGTGGGGACATATTATATGTCTCCCAAAGGTAGAGACTTATCAAAAACAATATTTCTCTCCAGTAGCGACAGGCTCCGAGACTGATAATTAATGGAGTGACTTGTGGAGATATACACTGCTGTGAAAAAGTCTTAGACATTTTGCACAATTTTATTTCTTTTTTCTGGAGGGGGGGGGCGGGTTATACTACCATAGAATCAACCTGATTTAATACTACCATGTCATGTATACATTTTATATCAAATAAAAATACATCCCCCCCCCCCCCGTTGAGAACCATACCTACAGTGAAACATGGAGGAGGCTCGGTTATGTTTTGGGGCTGCTTTGCTGCGCCTGGCACAGGGTGCCTTGAATCTGTGCAGGGCACAATGAAATCTCAAGACTATCAAGGCATTCTGGAGCGAAACATACTGCCCAGTGTCAGAAAGCTCTGTCTCAGTCGCAGGTCATGGGTCCTCCAACAGGATAATGACCCAAAACACACAGCTAAAAGCACCCAAGAATAGATAAGAACAAAACATTGGACTATTCTGAAGTGGCCTTCTATGAGTCCTGATCTGAATCCTATCAAACATCTATGGAAAGAGCTGGATAAATGTGATGGGTTAGCTACTACAACACTTCATATTAGCTGCTCAAGTATAGTTTATTTTGAGATATTGTAACTCGAGAATGTGTCTAAGACTTTTGCACAGCAATGTACATTTGGTGGCTTTTGTCTGCATTAGAGATGAACACACAAGTAAATGCCTCAAACTGTATCTACCTGGGTTGTTTAGGCAGCAACTTTCAAGCCAATCCAGCTGTCCCTTGTTCTGAATGTCTTCTGGTTGTCCATCATTGTGAGGCCCTTCCTGTCCTCCTTCAGTTGTGAACATACCTCTTGTTACTTTAGTCCCGATCCCATTGAGGGGATTCTCTATCTCAGCCACCCCTTGAAGTCTCCCACCTAGCTGGCCCCTGTCTGAATAAGACTCTTGTTCCGAAGTTTCTGAAAGAAGAGAATCACATGCACGGTAACAGTAGATGTGAAACACATGAAATCACTTTGTAGGGGCATGTTATATGTCTCCCAAAGGTAGAGAGAGTCCCCATAATGTGATATTCAGCAGTATATAGTGAAGTACTTCCTGATTTAATTACCATATTCCAAGAGTGGGGAAGGATCCAAGGGTTTCTGCCCATCCATTTTCTCAGCCATCTCTTGGTTCTCTGCCATCTTGAGTCCTTCAACCATGAGTAATGTGGCATGGACCTTAAGAAAAAAATAAATAATAATAATAATAATAATAATAATAATAATAATAATAATTGACCACTACACTGCCTGTGCACTAACATGGATTTGTGGTTTGCGGATAACATTTACATTTTTATATGGACATATACATGTAAACAAAAGTTGCAGTTTTGACAGTTAACTACCATATTCCTTCATTTTAAGATGCACTTTAACCATTATTTTGCTTCTCAAAAATATCCTGCGTCTTAAATTAGAGTACAGTAGTGATGTGTGTATTAAAAATCACCAACAAAAGACGCGACTACCCGAGTACATAAACAGCAAAGTGACTGACTGACGAGAAAAGGCGAACAAAGACGTCCCTGCCCGATCTCGAATCATCCATGACATGCAGGCAGCCATTTTCAAAGAAGCATCATTAGCTTCCTGAGGAATTTAAAAAGATATGTTTTTACTACTTCAGTGTTTCTAACAAATGTTTCTGATCAGACCCCCATAATTTTCGACATGCCAAGCAATACCACAGTTCACAAATTGGGAGAAAAACAGGTGTGAGTAATGATGACTGGAAATGGGAAGCAGCACATAACTGTATGCTGTGTGTGATAGCAAACAACTGCAAACTGCCTCCATATCAATCAATCAATCAATCAATCAATCTTTAGTTTTGTATAGCGCTTTACATGATAAAAAACACATACAAATATATATATATATATATATATATACAGACGTGCTCGAATTTGTTGGTACCCTTACAGCTCATTGAAATAATGCTTCATTCCTCCTGAAAAGTGATGAAATTAAAAGCTATTTTATCATGTATACTTGCATGCCTTTGGTATGTCATAGAATAAAGCAAAGAAGCTGTGAAAAGAGATGAATTATTGCTTATTCTACAAAGATATTCTAAAATGGCCTGGACACATTTGTTGGTACCCCTTAGAAAATAAATAAATAATTGGATTATAGAGATATTTCAAACTAATTAGTTTCCTTAATTAGTATCACACATGTCTCCAATCTTGTAATCAGTCATTCAGCCTATTTAAATGGAGAAAAGTAGTCACTGTGCTGTTTGGTACCATTGTGTGCACCACACTGAACATGGACCAGAGAAAGCAAAGGAGAGAGTTGTCTGAGGAGATCAGAAAGAAAATAATAGACGAGCATGGTAAAGGTAAAGGCTACAAGACCATCTCCAAGCAGCTTGATGTTCCTGTGACAACAGTTGCAAATATTATTAAGAAGTTTAAGGTCCATGGAACTGTAGCCAACCTCCCTGGGAGCGGCCGCAAGAGGAAAATCGACCCCAGAGTGAACAGAAGGATAGTGCGAATGGTAGAAAAAGAACCAAGGATAACTGCCAAAGAGATACAAGCTGAACTCCAAGGTGAAGGTACGTCAGTTTCTGATCGCACCATCCGTCGCTTTTTGAGCGAAAGTGGGCTCCATGGAAGAAGACCCAGGAGGACTCCACTTTTGAAAGAAAAACATAAAAAAGCCAGACTGGAATTTGCTAAAATGCATATTGACAAGCCACAATCCTTCTGGGAGAATGTCCTTTGGACAGATGAGTCAAAACTGGAGCTTTTTGGCAAGTCACATCAGCTCTATGTTCACAGACGAAAAAATGAAGCTTTCAAAGAAAAGAACACCATACCTACAGTGAAACATGGAGGAGGCTCGGTTATGTTTTGGGGCTGCTTTGCTGCGCCTGGCACAGGGTGCCTTGAATCTGTGCAGGGCACAATGAAATCTCAAGACTATTAAGGCATTCTGGAGCGAAACGTACTGCCCAGTGTCAGAAAGCTCTGTCTCAGTCGCAGGTCATGGGTCCTCCAACAGGATAATGACCCAAAACACACAGCTAAAAGCACCCAAGAATGGATAAGAACAAAACATTGGACTATTCTGAAGTGGCCTTCTATGAGTCCTGATCTGAATCCTATCGAACATCTATGGAAAGAGCTGAAACTTGCAGTCTGGAGAAGGCACCCATCAAACCTGAGACAGCTGGGGCAGTTTGCTCAGGAAGAGTGGGCCAAACTACCTGTTAACAGGTGCAGAAGTCTCATTGAGAGCTACAGAAAACGTTTGATTGCAGTGATTGCCTCTAAAGGTTGTGCAACAAAATATTAGGTTAGCGGTCCCATCATTTTTGTCCATGCCATTTTCATTTGTTTTCTTATTTACAATATTATGTTGAATAAAAAATCAAAAGCAAAGTCTGATTTCTATTAAATATGGAATAAACAATGGCGGATGCCAATTACTTTTGTCAGTTTTAAGTTATTACAGAGAAAATTGTGCATTCTTCGTTTTTTGTGGAGGGGTACCAACAAATTTGAGCACGTCTGTATATATATATCAATAATCAGAAAATAGAACACACATAGAAATATATATATATATATATATATATATATATATATATATATATATATATATAAAATCAGCAATAAAACACACATATAATTATATGTTATATACATATACAGAAGCGAGAGAATATCACTTTAAAAACTTGCGTAAGCTAAGCTATACAAGTGTGTTTTTAAATGAGATTTAAAAGCATTGGCAGAAGGAGCTTCCTTTATAGTACTGGGAAGTCGTTCCATAATTTCGGTGCAATGTAACTCAAGCATCTACCACCTGAGTTTTGTTTCTGAATACTTGGTATGGAAAGTAGCCTGGCATCCTGTGATCGAAGTGGACGATTAGGAACGTATGGTTTTAAAAGATCCTTTAAATAGGGTGGAGCTAAGCAATTTAGAGCCTTGTGGGATAATAATAGCACCTTAAAATCGATCCTAAATCGAACAGGAAGCAAATGCAAGGACGCTAGCACAGGGGTGATATGATCTTGTTTCTTACTCCCAGTTAAAACTCTTGCAGCAGCATTCTGTACAAGTTGCAGCCGAGATATAACATTGTTACTAATACCAGCAAAAAGGCTGTTACATTAATCAATCCTTGAAGATATAAAAGCATGCACCAATCTCTCTGCATTCTGCTTGGAAAGCATACCTCTCAGTCTAGCTATGTTTCTTAAATGAAAAAAGAACATTTTTGTAACATTTTTAATGTGTGATTCAAAGGAGAGGTCTGAATCAAAAGTGACACCTAGGTTTTTTTTATCTCTGCTCTAGAATCTGTACAGAGACCGTCGAGTAGAAAATCAGATGAATCTATGTTCTTGTATTGCTTCTGAGGTCTCATTATCATCAATTCTGTTTTGTCTGAGTTTAACATTAAAAAGCTTTTAAACATCCAATGTTTAATGTCAGCAAGGCAGGTATTCAAAATATTAGCAGCAGATACATCACCCTGTTTGAGAGACAGGCAAAGCTGAGTGTCATCAGCATAGCAATGAAAATGAACTCTGTGTCTACGAATGATATTTCCCAAAGGTAACATATATAGAGAGAACAGAATTGGGCCAAGAATTGAACCCTGAGGAACCCCACACGTAACCTTTGACATAAAATAGGTCGCCTCCTCAACTTTAACAAACTGAAACCTATTAGAGAGATAGGATCTGAACCAGAACAAGACAGTACCTGACAATCCCACTAAATGTTCAAGGCGATTAATTATGACAGAATGATCAATGGTGTTGAAAGCAGCACTTAGATCCAGTAGAACAAGTACTGAAGGCGAGCCCATGTCAGAAGTCATCAACATATCATTTACCACTCGAATTAGTGCCGTCTCGGTGCTATGATAAGGCCTGAAACCTGACTGAAATTTCTCAGAAATATTCTGTGCAGCAAGAAATCTATTTAATTGTTCAGCCACTACTCTTCTAACACTTTGGACAAAAAAAGGGAGATTAGAAATAGGCCTGTAATTATTAAGCACATTGGGATCAAGGGTAGGCTTCTTGAGCAGGGGTTTTACTACGCAGTCTTCAAAGAATTTGGAACAGTACTTGATGAGAGTGAGCTGTTAATAATATTTAAAACTGTGTTATTTATTTTTGGATATACTTTTCTCAAAAGTGTAGTAGGAATGGGATCTAATGCACATGTTGTGGGTTTAGTCTTTTTAATTATGGCATCCGGCTCTTGTTCACATGTCAAGCAAAAGTGCTGTAAGATTTGGTTGGGTTCAGACGGACCAAGAATATTTGTATAATTGTTTATATCAGTATGTAGTTGCTCAACTGATTCCTAATGTCGGTCACTTTTTTATTGAAGTGATTCACAGCTTACTGGAGGAATATTCTGTGTAACGCGCTCTGATTGCGGATTTGTTAATCTTGCTGTTGACTGAAAAATAAATCTGATTTTTGTCAACAAGATCGGAGAAATAAACAGATCGAGCTAAAGACAGTGACGTTCTATATGTTAAAATACTATCTTTCCAGCTTTGATAATATATCTGAAGTCCAGTCGATCTCCCATCTGCGTTCTAATTTGCGACACATACGTTTATGCATACGTGTTGTATCATTAAACCAAGGAGAAAATATTTTTGTAGATAGTTTCTTTATTTTATAAGGTGCAATAGTGTCAAGACTATTTGCCAGAGTGGCGTTATATTTATCCACCAAATCTCCGACCACTCCTGACTGAATAATTCACAACACAGAGTTTGTTATTCATTTAGCAGGGGACAATTCTATATTGTGTTTATCTAGATTTTTATTGTAGTTTTTGGGGTTTTTGTTTGTAATTGTTTGACTTAAATATAATTGGCTCAGTAGTACTTCAATCTTTAAACCGAGGTCCTGTCCACATTGTGTGGATGTTAAAGATCCCATGGCACTCTTCGTAAGAGCAGGTATGTTAATCCCGGTGTCATGGCCAAATCCAAAAAGCAGGTTATACAATCCGGCCTACCTAAAGTCCCTCTACCTTAATTAGGGTTAAAAGTGTGTTTGTGCCCCACTTCCCCCCCTCCCCCGGACCCTCTTGTAATGAGGCCTCCGTCTCAATGGGTAACTCTCCTAGTTAAATAAATAGTCTCTGTAAGTTGTTTCTGACAAAAGCGTCTGCTCAATGACTAAAATAATGATTATATACGATTATGAAGTTGTGATGTCAGGCTTTAATCACAGCCTGTGTATTTGTAGATGGATCTTGTCTTCATTACACTAAAACAAATAAAACGACAAGTTAACACATGACCTCCAGGTGTACTTGGAAAATGTTGTATTTTTATGTTTTTGGTTGGCAACACCCTGTAATTACATTCACTGCAGTATAATAAAAACACAAATACTACAGTACTGTTTATATAGTAATATCAAAGGTATAGTTGGGCCAATCCAATGTTAACGGCTCCTACTCAGCCTGTTCTGTTTTTCCAAATTTTACATTTATGTTATTGATACATGAACTATACGTCTTAAACTATCAAGCTCATCAATATGGCATTTTCACCTGTACAGTATTTCCATGATTCATGATAGATAGTGAAACAAGTAAAAGAGGATACAAGTTACAGGAGACAGCATAATTGCATGGGCTCGGACCGCCGAGTGAGGGAATACAGTGGGCGTACATGTATATGATTCGTTTTGATCAGATTCATAACTTTATTTATTTTTTATATTTCATTACGAGTAACTTAAAATATTGGACAAGTTCACAAAAATAAACCAACTTGAAATGTTATACGCTCAATACAAAACACTATTCTCTGGCAACTTATGATATGAAAAGTAAAATAATGTAAACTAATGTACCGTATATTACAGCCGGCCTAAACTCATATATTGTAATACAGTACAGTAAAAAATAAAAGTTAAACAGGGGTGCACAGTACCTTACTATAGATCTTCTGACTACAACGTAGCAAAAAAATAATTTTATGGAAGTATGCATAGTAGTCGGCCGATTGAGCTGATAAACAACTGTAAAAAACTGTCTTTCGTGCCTGCTTTTCCCGCTGTCATACAGTTGCTATGCGCTTACGTCACTGCTATTTTTGAAACTCAAACGCAAACATATATATTTTTTGAACATTGCTCGCATTATGCAATTATCCAAATTAAAATGCAATGAACAACGGACTTCGGGACCGCGAAATGTGCATTTAGTACCATACAATCATAGAAAATTATGCGCTTAAAAACGGGACCAGCTGCATGCTATGCAGTTAAGCAATTATTATACAATTATTCAATATGCAAATAAGTGGAGTCGACTCTACATCAGATTTGGCTGTGTATTTTTCATGCATCAATCTATGGTCTACCAGTTCTTAAATATTGTATAGCAAAAGTTGAATGTATGCAATCAGTGTTATGTACATACTCTACTGATAACGACTGCAGTGTAGCTTTGAATATGTCTAGTATCAAACGGAATAAAAAAAGTGTTACTTCTGTAATGACATCAAAAATCCTACTGAACTAAAGTAGAACATTTCTACTGAAATACCTCAAGTTACCATCATAAATAAGAAGCTCTAGCATCAGGCAACAGCAAGCACAGTACAAATTGTAATAATCCAATTAAATGTTTTTCCTGCTTGGCTGACGACCCAATCAAAACGATGCATTTGCAACCCAACTTTGCTTGTTTTGTGTGGCTTAACATTTGGAGAGAGAAAAAGAAAATCTGCAACTGCAGGTGAATTCGAGGGTTCCCCCCCACCCCCACCAAATGGAACAGAGACAAAAGTATTTACCCGCCAAACTGGCTCTGGCCAGAAGCAAACGTATGATATAATATGCCATACATATATATGTCCACTGTACAAAATTATCCGAACAAAGTCATTCTTCTTGTTTAAACTTAGCACAGGAAAATTCCTTGAAGCTCCAAATTACCATTTGTAAAAAAAATGATAAAACGTTCATGCACCCGCATTTCCACATGCCTTTGAAACGTGTTTTTTTTGTTTACTACTACAGTCAAAAAACTTAAAATAAACCCAAACAGTTAAGCACACAACTTAACATAAACCTAAATCTAACCTATGTCAAAACTCTACATTTTTTAAAGACATACTGTAAGATGTATTTTATATCTCATTGCAATCCAGAAATGTAAAATCAGAAACGTATTAAGTACAGTAGAGTACATACATTAGGCCTAACTCGTATTAAGCACAGTACTGTACATACATTTTTTTTCAAGATTTTAAACGCTTCCCACTTCATATGTTCTTAAACATGTTGTCAATAGTTTAAATCATTAACATAATTGACTAGCAATAGATAGCAATATAGTGGGATTACATTTTCTCCATTTTAAATTGTGAACTAGAATATTGTGCAAATGTTTAATTCATTACATAGAAGGCATTAAAATATGTCCTAGTCTGGAGGGGTGGGCCGTCCCCAAATATATATCGGCAAGTAAAATATTTCACTGAATTACCTGAAGTTAGATTAATCATGAAGTCTATTTTTTTTTCAGCGATGGAAAATGTCTTACAGCTAAATTAATATATAGGCCTACCTGCGTAAGTCTCTGCAAGTGACGCTAGCTACCACGATTAATGATTTGATATAAGAGATTCTCGATAGTGTCAGTAAATTACTTCGTGTTGTGAAGAAGGTCTCTTCAAGATAAACATTCTGTAGCAGTTGAAGAACAACTTTGTGTTAATTTAAAAAATCTCAAACTTCCTTTGGCAGCGATATACAGTAAACAAATAGCAGAAAGTGTTTAATGTATGTGCTTAAATATGGAATATATAACACGCATACATATAACAGTATGCATTTGTATTTTATTCTATTTGGCAAAACATTATCGTCTCACTTTTTTTTTTTTAGAACCTACGCTATACAAGATCATAAGCATTTACAGCAGTGGTACTCAATTACATTCTCTGGCGGGCCAGATAAGGACATTTCCAAACCTTGGGGGGCCACAGGGCGCTCAAGATGTGCGTAGTGGTGGGGGGTTGTTTAAATGGTCGTGAAAATCTGACTATCCGATCAGACTTTACATACAGTAACAAAACGTTGCAAAACTGCACTTGCACCAATCAACTAATACATCTCAGAAATAACTACTTAACAAGTTACAATGTTTGATCACCATTAATAATAAAAATATTAAGCAAATACCATTTCCTGACCAGTATTCAAATGACACCTTGCAAACAAACAATTATACAAATCTCACTGTAATGCTATTAAAACAGCATGTTATTCATTTTAATTTTATTAAAACTAGAAAATGTTCTGACAATCACTGTGCTGCAAGCATTCAAGTTAACTAACGAAAGCTCGTTAGTTAACTTGAATGCTTGCAGCACAATACTATTTATCCTAAAATATGTAAAACTGTACTATTCCAGAATAGGTTGTGAAGGCTTTACTTTGCTCCACTGGATTAACTATAAAAGTATACACTTTCCACGTGTGTATTTCAGGCAGAAACAGTACATAAGTAGATATCGCTTTTTTCTTTCTTTTTTTATCCCTGCCATTGTAGTTTCTTCGCAATAAACAAAGTGGCAAATGACACATTTTCATGAAGTAACAGCATTACTGGGGTTTACTTTTTCTTTTTTAAGCTGTGCATGCAAGTGAAAACTGTCAAATGTAACTTAAATAAACGCTTCAAAAAATATATGTGGAAAAGGTGGCGTTGTACAAAACCCCCCCACAATTTTCGTTTATTACTCTCCTCATAACAGAAAATAGGATCACAACAAAACAAAACGTTGATCACTATACGTAGCATGTACCTTTGCCCAGTGTCTGGAAAGTGTGAAGCACTTTCGAGCGATGTGCATTACCTGCAGCGGTCTGTATCCCTCGATTCTGACTCGCTTGCCAAATCTGAAGCATCACTTTGTTGTTGTTGGTTTTTATGTTAATCTCACACATCACTTGCCATTTTAGACACAGACGTCGACTTTTTGGCTTCGAATGAATGTGCAGCAATGTTTGTAAGAATATTCAGATAGTTTCAGCGCACTGAAGAAAATAATATTCCTACCGCTGTTTTCATATTGCACAAAGCCTTCTTTCATTGCTCAACAAATGAGGCACTAAAACTACGTAAATTGGCGGAGATTTGTGACGCCTGCCAAAATGAGAGCTCATCAGAAATAAAGCTTGGCCAGTCAGCTGACTTGTTCTTCTATTAGGCTGCCAAAAAAAACGAGTGTTTGGGGAAGCAAACGTATTTCCTAAATGAACAAATTATTATTAGTTTCTCCAGTACTGAAGGCACAAACACTCATTATTATCACTGATTACCAGTTTTAACCGGACAGAAACACAGATCTGACCCGTGTGTGCTGAACTATAGGCTATTCAATGCCTCCCTATTTATTCAGTGAAATGAACGGTCGAAAGCAACGCTACCAGGCACTGACGTCAGACAGTTATCTTTTTTGGTTCAATTTCGGTAAAACCAGGACCCCTCCGAAAATATATACCCCGTTGCACATCTACACTCCCGGGACTATGTGTATGCCAAGTGTGGTTCCTAAATTAGCAGTACTTTTCGAGATACAGGTGTATACAAAAGCGTCTTCATTTTTCTTTTTTTTTTTTCTTTTTTTTACAAGCTGTTTTCTTCGCCATGCTGTATCTCAAAAAGTATTTCACCAGATGCTACCCCGTTCACAGGGTTTGTTGAGCCTGTCAATCCGACCCCCCCCCCCCCACACACACACACACACACACACACACACACACACACACACACACACACACACACACACGCACACACACACACACACACACACACACACACACACACACACACACACACACACACACACACACGAATGTTCATGCATATCGATGGAGATTAACAAATACATACATTTCACTTTGAGTAATAAATAACTCAGCACTTACCTTTTAGTGTTAGGAAAAACGTGGTCTTTTTTTGTGGAATCGGCTACCGGGTTTGGTGTTTTTCAAATTTGACTTTGCAATAACCAATTTAACAAAAAAATACTGGAAAAAACGGTTTTGTGGACGATGGTACAAATCACGCTGTGGAAACATCCAGCGACGGGCGTTAACCAATGAGAGAGGACTGATCACGTGTCTCAAATCATTCCGCGTGACTCTTCCAATGAAAGCGGGGCGGTGACAGCGTGTTAGTCACGTGATATCCGCGTGTTCCCTTCTCTCACATGATTTGATCTCTGTTGTCGCGGAGATTTACTCTGCTGGAGACGCGGGGGCGGGACGGGGGTGTCCTGCCGGTACCCCGTTGTCAGGCACGGGGCAGTGGGGGGCGTTCTCCTGGGGCGCTCTGGCGGTCAGCTAAGAGCAGCCCGAGTGTTGCTGTTCACTCGATTTCATCAATAAAATAGCTTTCTATTTTGGAAGATAAAAGTTGTACTCTTGGATTCTTACCGCCGCTACAATCGGGGTCCGTTTCTGTCTGCAATATTATGATACAGGTCATACTTGCAAAACTCGTATATTAATCAACGTTTTAATTTTCTTTCATGATACAAAGTGGAATGCAAAACAAATTAAATAAATAATAATAATAATAATAATAATAATAACACAGTAATATTTTTTTTATACAGTGTGGAGTAGTGGTTAGGGCTCTGGACTCTTGACTGGAAGGTCGTGGGTTCAATCCCTGGTAGGGGACACTGCTGCTGTACCCTTGAGCAAGGTACTTTACCTAGATTGCTCCAGTAAAAACCCAGCAGTATAAATACAAACTAAAAAATAGAAATATGTACATTGCGATCTTACAGTTCAGCGCCACAGTCAAACCACGCGATATCTGTTTGAAGTAAAGCCCCGCCCCTGCCGCATCATTTCGCAATTGCTATACACAGCTCCAGAATGAGTGACACATTGGATAGCCAATCTCTACGACATAAAACTATACTGTAGTATCCCTCTATCACGTGACTTTTTTTACACCCACGTCACGTGTTCCCAGCAAAGGCTGAGCGCTGATCTGCTTTCAGTGACAGCAAACAAAACACAATTCGTAGTGTAATATTTGGGTTTGGAAGTGGTGAAGAAATAACTCTTAATATCAACAACGGATGGATGCAGACAGATTACAATCTGACAGTTTGATTAAAAACAGCTCACACGAATGTCAACAACTGCGCCACCCCACACACACTTCTGGGTTTTGTCAATAAAGCTTAGGAAAACAAAATCTTTAAATAACTTTATACAAACAATTGAAGGCAAACACTCGTACACTATTCAAGCAATACTGCACAGCAAGCTTAATGCTACCAGGAGAGTTTAACCAACTTGCTAGCCTTTTAACAGTAAGTATTTTCATTTATTATTAACCACTTCAACTCCAGATGTAAAAATGAAACCCCTTCCCAGGTACCAGATTTTGAAAATAATAATAATAATAATAATAATAATAATAATAATAATAATAATAATAATAATAATAATAATGTTTTCAAATCTGTAGTTGCTATAAAATGTTAACATATGATGAATAAAACACAAATAAATGACTTAAACTGTGTTTTTCATTAACCCTTTATGCTGCTGTGTACTACATACCCATATTCAATATAGAGATAAAAACGTTTTTTGTTTTTTTTTAACAATGAAAACAAAAAAGCTGCTAATAACAATAATAATCAGTAAACAGTAATTATCAAATAAATACAACTTCAAAACGTGTGCCAGTTTTGACTTGCTCTGTGCCATTTATTGAAATGTTCAATACAACAGAACCCGGGATTGCCTTCGCAACCACTGCACATTTTTCTTTTCTTTTGTCTTTTCTTTTGTTTTAATTTTCATAGCAGACCCTGTACCTTTTTTACAGTGTCTGCTTCGCTTGTGTTGGAGGGATAGTCACAAATGCTTGTACACAGCTACTTTGCACAGGCATTGTGATGGATCTGGCTGCCGCATTGCCTGTACCCAGTGCTGTGTTTTGATAGTATTTAGTCACAGCACTGCCATTTCAAACCAAACAGCTTCCCGTTTGCAGCTGGCTTACCTGTAAAGTAACTGCATGCTCTTCTGTTCGTACAGTTTGTATTGTTCTTGGCTCCACATCCTCTTCATCATAATCACTGAGTGATAAGTCAGCATCACTGTTGCTGGTATCGAAATCCTCCGAACCAACTTCACTCCCGTTGCTCATTATAGAAAGACCACGTACGTTGCCATGTTTAGCTTTCGCTAAAAACTATATAAACTACAACTAAACAAGTAAAACTAATAGTAAAACAAAACATAATAATTTAAAACACTATATATATAAAAGCCGACTGCTTTTTTTCACACTGCGGACTCACCATGTAGCCACCCAAGAGCTACAACGTTGGTGGACAACGCAGCTCTCGGGCAGCTTACAGGCAAGCCCGCAGGCGCCCAGCCAGACTACAGGGGTCGCTGGTGCGCGGTGAGCCGAGGACACCCTGGCCAACCTAGCCCTCCCTCCCCTCGGGCGGCGCGTGGCCAATTGAGCGCCGCCCCCTGGAAGCTCCTGTCCTCCGTCGGCAAAGGAATAAGCTGGACTTGAACTCGCGACGTCCAGACTATAGAGCGCATCCTGCACTCCACGTGGAGCGCCTTTACTGGATGCGCCACTCGGGAGCCCCATTTTACATTTGTTATTAATTTTGTAAATATACATGTTAACCTAATTTTTTAAATACCTATCGAGCCTAAACAATAACAAAAATAATGTTGCAGTCGAATATCGTACGCAGTAAGACCGAGTGTTTAACTTTAAAACACGTATTTGTCACGCTTTTCAAACACGTCACTGTGTTTATAATTCTAAATGTGTTTAGGATTTAGTTTGTTTTGTAAACTCATGGACGCGTTTATGATTTGTAAAACATTTTTTAAACATTCGTACAGGTTTATAACAGGGCTGGTGTTTAAAATATAAACATTCAACTTATCCAAAAAAAAAGCACAGATTAAAAACACATAACGTTGAGCGTTATTTAGAGTTCCAAATGACTAAACGTCAACACCTGATGACGTATAAACACTGCTGTTTAGGAATAGAACGTTTCTATTATACATGTATACACACGTGCCGTTCAGATATTAAACGCGTCACACGTTCTTGGGTGTACAGTGTAACGTCAGTGTTTTCTGTGTTTACGCAAGATGGCTGACTCTATAAGTTGAAGTGATACCGATAGTGATACGTCGGTACAGATAGGAGACCCCGGTAAGTATTACTGTAACCAGAGCTATAGCTGCCAGTGTTTCTATGCGGTACAATTTTACACGTCCATAGCGCCTGAGTGCTTAACAACACAAAGATTGGATAATCTAATCAAAGCTATGGACTGAAAGTCAGGTTTTAAATAAAGTCTTAAACTAGAAGTTATTGCACCTGCTTCCCGAATATTCCGAGCAAGAGAATTCCTTAGATGCGGGGCACAGTAACTGAAAAGCCCAGGAACCATAACACACCTAAACACCTGTATATGCTACTGTCTGCTTCTGAAAGCCGTTTCAAAATACAGAGCACCGAGCCCACACCACATAATACAAAACCCAGCCTCGCAGGCTTAAAACAGAGACAAGTGCCGTGTTTATTATGAAGTATGTTTCAGCACGCTGAGAGCCGGATCCCATCAAGTCTCCTCAAACTACAGCAACTCAATGTACAGAAGTTATTAACCAAAAAAAAGGGGAGTTAACATTTAATATTTTTTTTTTTTACTAACAATAATAATAATACATTTTATTTATATAGTTATAATTTTGTGAAGCACATGAGACGCACGCATATAAAAACAAAGGTTAAATTATTATTATTATTTATTTATTTATTTATTTCTTATCACACGCCCTTACCTTACAGTTGTATACAAAAAAATGCATATCCAGAATTACAGTACAATTAAGAGCAAAGCTACAAAATACAATGATTTCAGTCCTAATAAGAGCGATTACAAAACCCAGTAAGATTTGATATCGGGGCAGCTCCAGAGCGGAGAACAGTGTTGATCGTTATATCCGGGTTAGCTACGAGCGCATGTGAAATACAAAATACTTCAGATTAGGTTAAGTGCAATAGGGAGCAGATAAGTGCAAGTAAATGAAATACAGATCACAACAAAGTCCAAAACTAAACTACAGAATGAAACCCTACACAGCTGAGTCCCTTTCTAAAGTATGGTGGTGTAATTACAGCAAAGTGGCTCCTTACTCCGGTATTTTTGTGTGAGGTAATGCTTTCTTTTCTTCCCTTAATCACAAAGCTGCCCTGCCACCTCTTTCTGTAAGAAGAGACGTGTAGGGAGACGTCATCAGTGTGTTTCCAAAGTACTTCCGTTTTTGTTTTCGCTGCAGTATGCGTCTGTTGAAGTAGAAAGGGTATCTTTTTATAATAGCAATGCTTGCTTTATTTATAAAGCTTTCTGGAAATCTAAATAAACCATGTCATATGCTTTGCAATTATCCATTGTCGATGTTGCATCCTCAAAAAATCAAGCAGGTTAGTTAGACACGATCTCCCTTTCCTAAAACCATGCTGACTGTTTCGCAGGATATTGTTACCATATAGGTAATTTTCCATTTTGGATCTTATTATAGTTTCCATAAGTTTACATATAATAGAAGTCAGGCTTATTGGCCTGTAGTTACCTGGTTCAGTTTTGTCTCCCTTTTTGTGGATCGGTATTACGTTTGCAATTTTCCAGTCTGTCGGTACAACCCCTGTGTCAAGAGACTGTTACATGATCTTGATTAGCGGTTTGTAAATAACTTCTTTCATTTCTTTGAGTACTATTGGGAGGATCTCATCCGGCCCAGGGGATTTGTTTATTTTAAGAGCTCCTAGTCCCTTTAACACTTCTGCCTCTGTTATGCTAAAGTTATTTAAAACTGGATAGGAACAGGTCAACATGTGGGGCATGTGGGGCATGTTGTCCGTATCCTCCTTTGTAAAAACTTGTGAAAAGTAATCATTTAATATATTCGCTATTTTTTTGTCTATGATTTTGCCATTTGTGTCTCTTAGACATTTAACCTCCTCTTTTGAAGATTCTCTTGCTTTTAATATATTGGAAAAACATTTTGGAATTGGTGTTAGCCCCCTTAGCAATGTTCATTTCTCTCTCTCTCTCTCTCTCTCTCTTGGCCTTTCTAACTTCCTTTTTGACTTATGTTTGCAGTTCCAAGTACTCTTTATGTGTACTTTGTTTTTGGTCCCTTTTAAACGCTCTGTAAAGTGCCTTTTTTCAGCTGAATATTTTTTTTTTTTAAATTGATCTATTAAACCATTTTGGCCATTTTGTTTTAGATTTAGATTTGTCTACTTTTGGGATGTAATTGTTTTGCACCTCTAGTACTACATTTTTAAAAAACAGCCATCCTTTTCTGTGGATGTTTTCTCTATTTTACTCCAATCTACTTCTGTTAGTCTCTGTTTCATACCTTCATAGTTTGCTTTTCTAAAATTGTAAACCTTAGCTTTAGTCATTACTTTTTGGGTTTTGAAAATCACTTCAAATGAAACCATGTTGTGGTCTGAGTTTGCCAATGGCTCTCTGACCTCTGTTTTAGTTATTCTGTCTTCGTTATTTGAAAAGACTAAATCAAGGCATGCTTCCCGTCTCGTCGGTGCCTTGACAAATTGCGTTAGGAAGCAGTCATTTGTCATATGACCAGAGTCAGAATAGTGCTACTTGACCAGGGTCAGAATTGAGTTACATGACCATAGTCACCCTTACGGAAATGTCCCATAGAATCCTATAGTAGTACTATAGGACTCTCTATAGGACTAAAAGGGTTTTAAAGGAATCCTGTAGGATTCTTTAAAAAAAAGTATCCTCCTATAGTACTCAAAAGGGTCTCCCTATAGTACCTCAATAGGACTCCTCCTATAGTATGCAAAAGAATAATACTATGACTCTGTTTAGGACTGAAAATGTAAGAATGACTTTTACAGTATATACTAGGTTTATAGATTGAATAAAGCAAAATACTTAACTTTTAATAAACCGTTTAATAAACCTATTTATTTAATTACCAGATACTGAAAATAGCACATTAGTAGGAACAAAATAATGTATAATAAATTTAAGCAGAGCTGTTTTTGTTTTATTTTATTCTGTTTTAAAATATTTCTGATATAGCTGGGGTGTGTAAACTTTTTAAAACAAAATAAAAGCACATCATAGTAAATAACACAAGTGTTGCCTGCAGATAACTTCAAGTAACCCTTAATATTTAAAAAGACAAAGCAGCAGCCATAATGAATATGGACATAATTTATTGTCCTACAAAATTTTAAATAGATATAATAAATTATTATATACAAATATGCACATTTTTAAAAAATATAAATAAATCAACAGATGTACAGACTCCTTTACTTTAACCATATACGTTTTCTTTTTGACAATAACAATACTATATTATCCTGTTCATACATGTGTAACAGGGTGGAGGCTGGGCGTGAACTGGCAACCCTACGCACTCCAAGTGAGCATCTAAACCACAATGCAAAAGAGCCGAGCTCGTCTGCATACATGGTTTTAGAGCTCTTAACCTCCTCTCTTCTCATCGACAGGGGACAGAATCCGTAATGGCACTATACCACACAACACTGCACGTTACACATGTCAAAACAGAAAGAGTTGTACCACGTCCTTATCGCTAGGCTGTGAATTTGTGATTTGTGAAAAGGGCAGGACAATTGCAGTCACTTGTGTTCTTTTTTTAATTTTCCTGCAAGCTGCCTTCCTTCTTTACTTGCACAGTATTTAATTTCCAAGTGGTGCTCTAGCTGTGAGAAACAGCTGTCTGTGATATGTAAAACATCAGGAAGACACAGGCATTAACTGTGTATTGCTCACGCTGACAAACATGTCTGCATGTCCATGTTATAAGGCTTGATAATGCTTCATGTTCATCTAAAATTTCTGTTGCGCTTCCTGATTCTAATAGGTCCTGTAATGCTGCCAACAGAGTTGAAAGGTCATAGCAAGCATCATATGAACTTTTGGAATCAGAAAATAAAAAAATGGACAGTCACTTAGCAGTCTAGAGCAGTAATTTAGCTCAAAGCTACTTAGAGAAAACTATAAGAGAAAAATGATAAAACTTAATATTGCAGCAAAGAACTCCGAATGATTGCCAACCTCATAACAAGATTAGGAATAAGTAAAACAAAAAACAACATTAAAATGGAATTTGAATCTATTTACTCTTTAATAATTTAGTAATAATAATTTCGTATGAAAATTGTTTTGTACATTCTGATGAAAACATGGTTAACATTGATTAATTTGTGAAGAATTGTTGAAACGCTCATTTTAAAGTATGAAACACCTAATCCCTTTCAACTTCATTTGGCATGAAATTCACAGAACTCTTCTCATCAATTGACATCCTAACACATTTCCTTTCCAAATGGTCCAAAAACACAGCCTCTGTTTTATCATTCTTGTGAATTTCAATGAGAAAGTTTGAGGATATGCTAAACTCTCTACTGTATATAAAATCTGCAATTTTTTTCCAGTTTCTTCACAGTCAATATAGCTATCTCTCTCCCATGAACAGAGCATGGCCCATCTCTGCACTTTACTAGCAGAAGAGAGGTTAGTTCAACAACATGACTATTTTGCAATTCAGCTGTAAAGTTAGACCTTTTCATTACATGGTTATAGTTTTTAGTGCGATACAAAACATGATTGTAAATAAACCTGTCATACACAAGTACTTCTTTTTTAACTTGATGACCAAGTAGAAATTCTTGTTGATCCAATAAGTTTTTTTAAGAAAATATGTACAGGTTCACTGGCACTTTGTATGCTTGTAGCTTTTTTACCTTTTTTATCACAGTATACATTTCACACACTTGTTTTGATACGCTCTGTGTACCCTAGAAAAGGCTTTTTAATACCCTGTTGTACCCTTCATAAGGGAAAGCAGAGGTTGCCCAAAGAGCTCCCCAGTCACTAACACCTCTAGGTAAATGCAGAAGTAGATGGACATTAAAGGTCAAGTGACTTTTACCACACAGAGTCTCAGTTTGGTTTACAAACTCCTTAAGAACCACACTTACTTTTCTAAGAGTTTCTCTAGTAATTGAGTCTGTCAAAAGATTATTCACTGAATAGACCAAGTAAAACCAATGTTGAATGTATCTCAAAGGTAAAATCCCCCTTACTACACCAAGAAGAACACAGTGCATGTATTCAGATACAAAAGACCGTGACATATTCAAAACAGGTAAAAACAACAACGGGGAAGAGCCTTTAACACCATTCACTGGGTTTCCACTTTCAGAAGCAGCAATTGCATCTGCTTTGTGCTGTTCATGAGTTCTTATAGGTGGATCTTTTTCTTTAATGGGGTGTACTCTAGTGAATTCTCTTCCCTTGTGAACATGCTGACCAGGATGCAGACAAAAGTCACAACCATACTTGCCATTAAACAGGGTTGTGTTACGAAGGGCTGGTCTAGCCACCGAATCTGCTGAACAAATTAAAGTATGTATTTTAACAACCTTCTGACCTTCTCCTGGAATTATTACTGTTACACCTGTTTCGTGCAAATCAGTTAACTCTTTAACAAAAACACTCAAGTAGCTATCCATCCTGGGCTTTCCTGGGCCAAACCACAGACATGACAACAGAACATTGTTGATTCTTAACTTGTATGGGAGTTCATTCACCATTACCTGAATAGGCCAGAAACTGCTTCTGGATGATTTAAATACTTAAACACCATCACTGTTCCACTGAAGAGAAATGCCATTCTGACCAAACTGTGTGGAATTCCTTACTTTTTGGTACAGTTTCCCAGATGTGACATCACCTATCTCTCTGCTTCTAGTGTGGACATTTTTCTGGATGGAATCTAAAACGGCTTCTTTTTCAAGCAGTTCCTGCTTTTTCAATGGGAGCTGGATGAAAAAGTGACCAGCCTTTTTGTTTAATTCTTTATTAAACCCCTCACCACATTCTGGACAGGAATCTACATTATCATTCTCAGGGCAGATGTATGATTGGCATATTTTACAAAAAAAATGCAGCACCATAGATGACAAGTCTGCACAATTGAACTTTTTGTACAGATAGTATTTGGTTGTTTTAGGAAAGTCTTTAACATGACATGACATAAGTTCAAGAAGATTATCCAAAGCAGAATCTGTCAGTCGATGTTTCAATGCAAAGGTCACTTTCATTTTTACTGAGCGGTGCTCCTGGATATAGTGGGTGATTGTCAAACTCATCCTACAGAAGAGAGGAAATACAGTTAGGAAGAGTAGAACCTACAGGAAATCTTAAATGGTATTATCATTGATCAGAAACGTTATCTGGAATGCATAACTTTAAACAAACACAACAGGATATATCACAATTCATAAAATTCGTAAAAATGGTTTAATTCTGGATTTGCAAAAGTGTAAGATACTGTAGCGGTGGTGCGAATGGATGGACTGTGGGGGTGTATTTAGACAGGGGAATTTGAAAACAATTTTTGTCCAGTGTGTACTGTGTTAAGTGTTGTGGGCGCCAGGGTTGTATTGTATTTTGTGTGTGTCTCTCTCTCCCCGCTGTTATCTTGCCTGCTGTTTCTGTGCAGTCTGCAAGTGTTGACGTGAGTGCGCTGTTTGTGTTCTGTTCTGTTCTGTGTTCTGAGTCGGGTTCGCTTTTCTCAATAGCTACTTTACCAAACCAATGTAGTAAGACCATCGTTTAGGTAAGTGTTTCCCAAACATCATTGAAACTACTAGCTCTTGAACTTCTACTTGAGTTCACGAGCGGTCTGAGGGAATCGTGAAATGTTTGGGTAATGCATTGTGACACCATAGAAACCAAAAACATAATAGTTCACCAAACGAAAAATATATCTGCACACTTGATTTTGCTAAATAATTCATGTGTTTCAAACCTGCCTACGCTCTTAAGAAACCACCATATGATGCACTTCAAGACCGCTAGTTAAGTTGCAGCTTCACGTGGGGTTTTGGGATCGATCGAACAGAAATCGATCGAACGCCGCTGCAGTAAACCGTAATAATTAATAATCTTCAAACTCCAAGTACGACTGTTATAGGGAATTGGAGACGTATCCCTATTTAGTGTGGTTCAAGTTAAGAGCTATTCCATTTTAACCTCACTGCCTGGTCTGATCTTTTATTTTCCACCGTCACCGCCGCAGAACATTGCCCATAGCATGCTCAACGCTACAATATTATACTTGAACACTACAAGCAATGCCATCTTAGGTCTTGCATGTTCATTTTAAAATAATGTACCCAAGGCATCGGTGGTCTCTGTATGTGTGTTATTGTGCTTATGAACTATTTTAAATTGCTTACATAAAGTACTCGCATTCATTTATGCAAAATAATTTAACAATGTAATGTGTCAAGGGATAGACAGAGCTGTAAGCCTAGGCTGTTAGCAAATTGGTTGTGAAATTGGTCAAAGCAAACTATATACACTCGTTAGTTCTAAATAAATGTAAATTAAGTAAATGTAATGCAGTTGTGCATATAATTGTCATTACATGTTATGGGATTGGATGTTAAGCATACAGTATACACGGTAAGATTATATAACATTTAAAAGATTATATACAGACGTGCTCAAATTTGTTGGTACCCTTACAGCTCATTGAAATAATGCTTCATTCCTCCTGAAAAGTGATGAAATTAAAAGCTATTTTATCATGTATACTTGCATGCCTTTGGTATGTCATAGAATAAAGCAAAGAAGCTGTGAAAAGAGATGAATTATTGCTTATTCTACAAAGATATTCTAAAATGGCCTGGACACATTTGTTGGTACCCCTTAGAAAAGATAATAAATAATTGGATTATAGAGATATTTCAAACTAATTAGTTTCCTTAATTAGTATCACACATGTCTCCAATCTTGTAATCAGTCATTCAGCCTATTTAAAAGTAGTCACTGTGCTGTTTGGTACCATTGTGTGCACCACACTGAACATGGACCAGAGAAAGCAAAGGAGAGAGTTGTCTGAGGAGATCAGAAAGAAAATAATAGACGAGCATGGTAAAGGTAAAGGCTACAAGACCATCTCCAAGCAGCTTGATGTTCCTGTGACAACAGTTGCAAATATTATTAAGAAGTTTAAGGTCCATGGAACTGTAGCCAACCTCCCTGGGCGCAGCCGCAAGAGGAAAATCGACCCCAGAGTGAACAGAAGGATAGTGCGAATGGTAGAAAAAGAACCAAGGATAACTGCCAAAGAGATACAAGCTGAACTCCAAGGTGAAGGTACGTCAGTTTCTGATCGCACCATCCGTCGCTTTTTGAGCGAAAGTGGGCTCCATGGAAGAAGACCCAGGAGGACTCCACTTTTGAAAGAAAAACATAAAAAAGCCAGACTGGAATTTGCTAAAATGCATATTGACAAGCCACAATCCTTCTGGGAGAATGTCCTTTGGACAGATGAGTCAAAACTGGAGCTTTTTGGCAAGTCACATCAGCTCTGTGTTCACAGACGAAAAAATGAAGCTTTCAAAGAAAAGAACACCATACCTACAGTGAAACATGGAGGAGGCTCGGTTATGTTTTGGGGCTGCTTTGCTGCGCCTGGCACAGGTTGCCTTGAATCTGTGCAGGGCACAATGAAATCTCAAGACTATCAAGGCATTCTGGAGCGAAACGTACTGCCCAGTGTCAGAAAGCTCTGTCTCAGTCGCAGGTCATGGGTCCTCCAACAGGATAATGACCCAAAACACACAGCTAAAAGCACCCAAGAATGGATAAGAACAAAACATTGGACTATTCTGAAGTGGCCATCTATGAGTCCTGATCTGAATCCTATCGAACATCTATGGAAAGAGCTGAAACTTGCAGTCTGGAGAAGGCACCCATCAAACCTGAGACAGCTGGAGCAGTTTGCTCAGGAAGAGTGGGCCAAACTACCTGTTAACAGGTGCAGAAGTCTCATTGAGAGCTACAGAAAACGTTTGATTGCAGTGATTTCCTCTAAAGGTTGTGCAACAAAATACTAGGTTAGCGGTCCCATCATTTTTGTCCATGCCATTTTCATTTGTTTTCTTATTTACAATATTATGTTGAATAAAAAATCAAAAGCAAAGTCTGATTTCTATTAAATATGGAATAAACAATGGCAGATGCCAATTACTTTTGTCAGTTTCAAGTTATTTCAGAGAAAATTGTGCATTCTTCGTTTTTTGTGGAGGGGTACCAAATTTGAGCACGTCTGTAGGTATTTTTCTTAATATAATTTTACTTACATTTTGACAGTCCACTTCAAATTCACACTGGGTGGAGAGGCAGGAAGCCCTAT